>NC_084507.1:11979122-12251622 GCF_024500385.1 Phyllopteryx taeniolatus | reverse complement strand
GGAGCATACCCTAGCTATGTTCGGGCGATAGGCGAGTACACCCTGAACTGGTCGCCAGCCAATCGCAACATAGAAACAATCATTTGTACTCACATTCACACCTACAGGCAATTTAGAGTCTTCAATCAACCTACCAGGCATGTTTTTGGGATGTGGGAGGAAACCGGAGGACCTGGCGAAAACCCACGCAGGCACGGGGAGAACATGCAAACTCCACACAGGTGGGGCCGGGATTTGAATCCCAGTCCTCAGAACTGCGAGGCAGATGTGCTAACCAGTCGGTCACGGTGCCGCAAAGCAGAATACAATGCTTTTCAACCTATATTCCACTGAATACACTACAAAGACAAGATACTGTATTTAATGTTCAAAACGATAAACCTTGTTTTTTGTTTGTTTTGTTTTTTTGCAAATATTCACTCATTTTGAATTTGATGCCTGCAACACGTTCCAAAAAAGCTGGGACAGTGGCATGTTTACCATCTTTCCTTTAAACAACATTCAATAAGCGTTTGGGGACTGAGGATACTATTCGTTGAAGCTTTGTAGGTGGAATTCTTTCCCATTCTTGCTTGATGTACAACTTCAGTTGCTCAAGAGTCTCTGTTGTTGTATTTTGTGCTTTATATTGTGCCACACATTTTCAATGGGAGGCAGGTCTGGACTGCTGGCAGTCTAGTACTTGCACTTTTTTACGACAAAACCACACTTTTGTAACGCTGTTGCAGATGTGGCTTGACATTGTCTTCATGAAATAAGCAGGGACGTCCCTGAAAAATATGTTATTTGGATGGCAGCATATTCTATGTTGCTTCAAAATGCACCTTTTAGCATTAATGGGGATTTCACAGATGTGCATGTTACCCATGCCATGAGCACTAACACACCCCCATACCATCACAGATGCTGGCTTTTGAACATTGCACTGATAACAATCCAGATGGTCCTTTTCCTCTTTGGCCCTGAAGAAACGATGCCCATGATTTCCAAGAACAATTTGAAATGTGTCAGACCACAGCACACTTTTCCACTTTGTGTCAGCCCATCTCAGATGAGCTCAGGCCCAGAGAAGCCTGTGGCATTTCTGGGTGTTGTTGCTGATGTATGGCTTTTGCTTTGCATGGTAATTTAATTTGCATTTGTAGATGTAGCGACGAATTGTGTTAACGGGCCATGGTTTTCTGAAGTTCCACGTGGCAATATCCTTTACACAGCGATACTGGTTTTTGGCCTCTCTGCTTTTATGCAGGGATTTCTTTAGATTCTCTGAATCTTTTGATGATATTATAGACCAGGGGTGGGCAAACTTTTGGGCTCAGGGGCCACATTGACTTTTAAAATTTGACAGGCGGGCCAAGCCAGGACCAGATGCTTACATATAAAAAATAAACCCAAAAAAAGGCATTGTATTGTTAATACTTAGATTTACTTTTAATGGGAACAGTGTTGTTCTTTTATTTTTTGCCAGTGCATCAAAGTCTGATGTTAGTTTTGTTGTGGCAGTTCTCAGAACACATCTGAGGTGTTCATCACTCAGCTGGGATTTTTAGGATATTTTGCTGGTGTTCATCACACTAAAAGTCTGTTCAAACACATATGTAGAGCCAAACACCAACAGCATCCTCTGTGCCATCTTCCGGATTTTTGGAAATTTGTCTGCGCTTAATGAAGCATAAAACCCATCCACTTTAAGGGCCGTTGAACTTCTCTTTTAAGACAGTATCACATTGGAGATCAATCATTTCCAACTGCAGCTCCCGTGGCGCTGTTTCAGGGTCTTGTGTGAGGGGACGTGACACCAGCTGAAGTGACTGATCAATTTTTCCAAAATCAGAGCACCGATGGCAGAATTCTCCATGCAGGTCGTCTAGTGATTTCCAGTTTTTTTTTTTTCCATAAGTTGAGGAGCCTCTTTAAGTGTCGCCAGTGTGGGGAAAATGGAACAAATGACTTGTTTGACATTTGCTTTGAGAATAAAGCTAGCTTGGTTTTGAAGGCTCTGATGTTTGTATATATTTCATGCACAAACTGGTCTTTCCCTTGTAGCTTCACGTTCAGCTTATTTGTGTCCAATCTGTCAAAACCAATCTGTCACTCAGCTCAGGAAAATCGTCAATTTTCTCCAGTAATGCCCAAAAAAGAGATCCTGTTTAAGCTCCCACACTCGATGGCACACTTTCCCCGAACTTAACCAGCGGACATTTGAGTGGTAATGCCCTTGCACGAATAAAGTTAAGGACTTTTATAACTTTACTCCATGGTCAAGCTGCAGTAAATATTTACAAAGTGCTTCCTGGTGGATTATGCAGTGTAGGAAAATTACCTCCTGCTCAGGGTTGTCCTCTTTTTAGCAGCCCGATGTTCTTTCCAGTCAGATTTCGCGATCTATCTGTCCATCCATTCTCAACACCTCTTATCCAGTTCAGGATCGCTGGGTGCTGGAGCTTATCCCAGCTGACTTCGGCGAAAGCCGGACTACACCCTGAACTAGTCACCAGTCAGTCGCAGGGCACATATAGACACAGCCAACCATTTGCACTCACATTCAAATCGTCACTGAGTGGGAACTGAACCCACGCTGCCCGCACCAAAGTTAGGCAAGTGCACCACTACACCATCAGTGACTGATTTGGCGATCCATCTGTAGTAATGTTGGCAATCGTACTCCAAGGTAGCTAGTGCCTCGTAATGACACCCGACACGCTGTCAGACAAATCCTCTCCCTGCACCTTTTTGAGCTAATACAACCATGAGTCTTTTTGGGAATGATGAAACACGTTTTTCACACCTGGATTTGGGGATCATCTGCCATTCCTCCTTGCAGATCCTCTACAGTTCTGTCAGGTTGGATGGTGAACGTTGGTGGGCAGCTATTTTGAGGTCTTTCCAGAGATGCTCAATTGGATTTAAATCAGGGCTCTGGCTAGGCCATTCAAAAACAGTCACAGAGTTGTTCTGAAGCCATTCCTTCGGTATTTTAGCTGTGGGCTTAGGGTCATTGTCTTTTTTTAGGGTGAACCTTCTGCCCAGTCTGAGGTTCTGAGTACTATGGAGAAGGTTTTCGTCCAGGATATCCCTGTACTTGGCCGCATTCATCTTTTCTTCGATTGCAACCAGTCTCCCTCTCCCTGCAGCTGAGAAACACACCCACAGCATGATTCTGCCACCACCATGCTTCACTGTTGGGACTGTATTGGACAGGTGATGAGCAGTGCCTGGTTTTCTCCACACAAGCCACTTAGAATTAAGGCCAACAATTTTTGTCTTGGTCTCATCAGACCAGAGAATCTTATTTCTCACCATCTTGGAGTCCTTCAGGTGTTTTTTTAGCAAACTCCATGCGGGCTTTCATGTGTCTTGCACTGTGGAGAGGCTTCCGTCGGGCCACTCTGCCATAAAGCCTCGACTGGTGGAGGGCTGCAGTGATGGTTGACTTTCTAGAACGTTCGCCCATCTCCCGACTGCATCTCTGGAGCTCAGCCACAGTGATCTTTGTCTTCTTCTTTACCTCTCTCACCAAGGCTCAGGCAATTGCTCAGTTTGGCCGGACGGCCAGCTCGAGGAAGGGTTCTGATCGTCCCAAACGTCGTGTATTTCAGGATTATGGAGGCCACTGTGCTCTGAGGAACCTTAAGTGTAGCAGAATTTTTTTTGTAACCTTGGCCAGATCTGTGTCTTGCCACAATTCTGTCTCTGAGCTCTTCAGGCATTTCCTTTGACCTCATGATTCTCATTTTCTCTGACATGCACTGTCAGCTGTAAGGTCTTATATAGACAGGAGTGGTGCCTTCCTAATCAAGTCCAATCAGTAGAATTAAAGGGGGTCTGAAAACTTTCCGTACCCACTGTACTTGCCGTCTCTACCATGCATTCTTTCAGAAACTCTCCTTGGGAAAGACGCTTGCTGGTTTTTGCTAGTTTGAATGCCAGCAGCCGGTATGGTGGTCGACTGGTTAGCACATCTGCCTCACTGTTCTGGGGACAGGGGTTCAAATCCCAGCCCGGCCTGCGTGGAGTTTGCATGTTCATCCCGTGCCTGGGTGGGTTTTTTTACGGGCACTCCGGTTTCTTCCCACATCCCAAAAATATGCATGGTAGGTTGATTGAAGACTCTAAATTGCCCGTAGGTGTAAATGTGAGCGCGAATGGTTGTTTGTTTCTATGTGCCCTGCGATTGGCTGGCGACCTGTTCAGGGAGTACCCCCCCTCCCACCCAAAGATAGCTGGGATAGGCTCCAGTAGCCCGCGACCCTAGTGAGGATAAGCGGTGAGGAAAATGGATGGATGGATGGACGAATGCCAGCAAAAAAATAGTCTTGGTGACTGAATCTTGGATGGCAATTTGTCTGATAAAGGTGTTTTGCTGAGCCTGCGTGCTTGATTTTAACCGCTGAGCCATAGTCGTCAGTTCCTGTGTTGATTGGCTGTTAGCATAATCAGTATGCTTGGTAGAAAAGTGACGGCTGATGTTATATTCCTCTAGAACCGCAGTGGTTTCTTAACAAATTAGACATACAGCCTTTGACCGGACTTCAGTGAAAAAGTATTTTTAGTCGTCCATTCTATATTAAATACTCGGCACTCACTGTCGACTTTTCTTTTCTTTTCTTTGGCCCACTCATGTTTGAAGAAGGGTTCAGAGCAGTCGCAGAGTAAAAACAGAACAGCCAAAATCAAGTCAATGTATCATTGTACCTACTGTGCTACCTGGTGGAACCACTGGGCATTACAGCACAACCAGGTGGAACCACTGGGCATTACAGGACGAGGTCAAATGAATGTAGTCATGATTTTGATATGATTTCGGCGATTCTGTACCAATCTTAGCGGGGCGGATTGAAATGATCAACAGGCGGATGTGGCCCGCGGGCCATAGTTTGCCCACCCCTGTTATAGACCGTGGATGATGAAGTCCCTTCCTTGCAACTGTATGTTAAGAAACGTTCTTACACTGTTGGACTATTTGCTCATGCAGTTGTTCACAAAGTGGTGAACCTCACCCCATCCTTACTTGTGAACTGAGCCTTTCGGGAATGCTCATTTTATACACAATCATGACACTCACCTGTTTCCTATTAACCTGTTCACCTGTGAAATGTTGCAAACAGGTGTTTTTTGTTTATTTCTCAACTTTCCCAGTCTTTTGTTGCCCCTGTCATGTGTTGCAGGCATCAAATTTAAAATGAGAGAATATTTGCAAATAAACCCATCCATCCATCCATCCATTTTCTGAGCCGCTTATCCTCACAAGGGTCGCGGGAGTGCTGGAGCCTATACCAGCTATCTTCGGGCAGGAGGCGAGGTACACCCTGAACTGGTTGCCCAGGGCACATACAAACAAACAACCATCCGCACTCACATTCACACCTACGGGCAATTTTAGAGTCTTCAATTAACCTACCATGCATGTTTTTGGGATGTGGTAGGAAACCGGAGTGCCCGGAGAAAACCTACGCAGGCATGGGGAGAACATGCAAACTCCACACAGGCGGGGCCGGGGATTGAACCCCAGTCCTCAGAACTGTGAGGCAGACACGCTAACCAGTCGGTCACCGTGCCACTTTTCAAATAAACAATTAAGTTTATCAGTTTGAACATTAAATATCTTTGTCATGTATTCAGCTGTATATAGGCTGAAAAGGATTTACAAATCATTGTATTCTATTTTTATTCTCATTTTACACAACATCCCAACTTCATTGGAATTGGGTTTTGTAATATAAATAGACAGTCAAATCTTTTATAAGCATTAAATTAGAATCGGGCATGTGGACCTGCAGTGTTAATTCAGCCCAAGTATGCGCGCGTGCCCAATATGATGACATGAGGGCGAAATCCCGCAGTCATGTTCGTGCATATTGCCTATCCTCCTCATCTCTAGGCATACCCAGAGGTGTCGGACTTCATCCTCTACCGTACCGCCGGAGGTGATGTCTCCGGGTTTGATGCATGATGAACTCCTGAAGGATGGCCCGGAGTCAGTCAGTCAGTCAGCAGACAGAAAATAGCTTGCAGCTCACATGACGAATAGGCACCCCCCCCCCCCCCCCCCCCCCGCATCCGCTTTGACCCAGGGGTGGATGGAGGGCTCGTTGTGTCCCTCTATCCCTTTTAAACAAAACGCTCAGCTGTCACTAATGCTCACAATTACCATGTCCGCCCACCAGATGAGTACATTTGCAGGGGACATATTTAAATCCTTTAACATAAGGCTGAATTGATTGATACTTTCAGAATCATTAATTAAAGCACGGGACATTTCCTGGCAAGCTGCGCATTGATGGAGAGCAGATCATTAGAGGGCCTCTGGGTCCTTTTAATATACTCTGTCGACAATGTGCAATTGAGCAGTGACTTGAGTAGGAGGATCCGGACCGCAAATCAACACTGCTGACCTGTAACTTGTAATCAGCTCCACTAAAAAATAAGGAAACAGTCTCTGGTGACTTACAGCTATGGTTTGGTAGTAGCTTTTAAGACCATGGTGTCTCTAAGTCAAGGGTTCTTGTAATTTTTGTGTCCATGGACCCCTCAGAGGGGTGATTTTTTTTTTTTTCTTCAATAATATCTTACATATTGGAATGCAGCACCCCACCTTGATCCAGATACTGTGCATGTCAGCCTTTTAACCAAAGTCAATGGATAAAGTTTTGTACGCCCCCAGACCGGAAATACGACCTGAAATCAGACAGCAGAGACAGAACGGATCCTAATGCCAAATTAAACATGTGCCTCTAATTGCCATTCAAAATTAAAAGGTTGTTTTTTTTTTTTTTTGGAGAAAACAAAAAAAAGTTAAAATGTTACAATAATGATCATGAAAAAGCTGCTGTCAAAGTCGCATGTTGTCTGGATAAAGTCGAGATTAAAGTCAAAACTTTCATAAAAATAACTCAAAAATAAATTTGTCTTATGATGTTACAGTAAAAAGAACATTAATCTCATATTATTACACCTTTAATTCTAGAAAATACACCTTTGTTCTCTGAAAAATAGGACTATTTTTAAAAAAAATATTATTTTCGTTCTTGAAAAATAAATGGACTTTATTCCTGTAACAATATGCCTTTCGTTCTAAAATAAGTCACTCATGAGCACTGAAAGCCAGCACCCTGTTGCAGCATGTCCCACTCACGTTTGTTTCTCCTTTATTGTATTTATTTACTTTTTTGGGGGGGGGGAGAGATTTATTGCCGATTTGCTTAGAAAATCCATCCATCCATCCATTTTCTAAGCCGCTTCTCCCCACTAGGGTCGCGGGCGTGCTGGAGCCTATCTCAGCTGTCATCGGGCAGGAAGCAGGTAACACCCTGAACTGGTTGCCAGCCAATCGCAGGGCACATACAAACAAACAACCATTCGCACTCACAGTCACACCTACGGGCAATTTAGAGTCTCCAATTAATGCATGTTTTTGGGATGTGGGAGGAAACCGGAGTGCCCGGAGAAAACCCACGCAGGCACGGGGAGAACATGCAAACTCCACACAGGCTGGGCCGGGGATTGAACCCGGGTCCTCAGAACTGTGAGGCTGACGCTCTAACCAGTCGTCCACCGTGCCGTCTGCTTGGAAAATATTGATGCTATTTGACTTGTAAGGAACTACTGCCTTTTTCTTTAAGATGGAGCCAGCTGGTGTCCCCTCTGCGAAGAAGGCACCCCAGAGTTTGAGAAGTAAAATGAGAGAGAGTATTAAATAGGACAGGAACTTTGACCCATGTCTTCCGTCGATTATGCAGAGTGTGCGGTTACTTGCCAACGGACGAAAAATAGTGGAACTTCGATTTACAAACTTAATTGCTTCTTGGAAGGGAATTGAGAAGTTTGTAAATTGAACATAATTTTCCCATAAGAAATAATGTAAATATGAATTGCTTCCAGGCTCGACAAAAGTCTCTATTATAGTAAAGATTTGTACAGTTTGAACACAATATAAAGCTATAGATACAATACTGTATGTCAAACATGACATGGAGGGACTGACCAAAAATGTCTTTATTCACCAAATTAACAACAAAAAGCAGAACTGTCCTCCTCATTCATAAGCGGATGCCCTGCTGACACGCACCCAAACAGTGTCATGAGCCTCTCTGGTGCATTCACAGCCAGTCGGAAATCACAAAACCCCTTACCTTTAACAACGAGGTTGCTGCAATTACAGGAAGTCCTCGATTTACGAACGAGTTCCGTTCCTACGCTGGCGACGTAACACGAAATTCCGCGTAAAACGGATTTCCCCGTTAAAGTCGAAATTTACGTCGAAATACTTCTGTTACAGAAAACTCTGTGTGTGTGAGCGTCGATGTGTGAGTGAGACGGGACTGCGAAGGAGTGCGCGGACGTGCGACTGTGTACAGTGGCAAGTGTAGTGACGGCGACCGTGGAAGAGTAGCGATTAGCGGAGGACCCGTTGACGTTGAATGTGCAGAGGAGCTAATAAAGCCATTAAAGCAGCACATCGGTGCTTCGTGCCTTTATTGTTGCCGCCACCCAGCTCAGCCGTGCAACGAGTGAAGGGAGTTAACCCCTGCGTCTCCCGACCACGGTCAGGTGACCGTAGCAGGAAAGGTTAACACTTCGTATAAAGAAACTAAAATACATTAAAATAAAAAATAAGATGCTGTACTTACCATTACTGCTGAGAGTGTGAAAAATGAGGGCGAAAAAGGCAAAGATACTCCCGCCGCACAAACACAGACCAGCACTATGCACTAGCTAAGCAGAAACACTATGATGCTGGGACAAAATGGCGGACGAGGCACTGGCGTCGTAAAGTCGAAACGCCGTAGGTCGAGTGCGTCGTAACTCAAGGACTTCCTGTATTGGAAATAGATCAACATTGCGTCTGTATGAGGCACCCGTAAAATGTCTATATTTTCCTTGTGCACGGTAACTTGCATAACAGTCTAAAATTGTATTCAATTAAATATAATAATATAGGTTAAAATAGATATAACAAGCCAAAAGAATTAGCACATGGATTTATTAAGAATAGTTGATTATGTCCCACAATGAAGTCAGTTTTTCAGTAAGAGATATTGACAGAATCATATTACATCCATGTGAAGCACCCGCAAAATATCTGCTGTAAAGTTTTTACTGATTTTGTTCAAAGATAAATGGCAATGATGATGCATTTTATATAAATATATTTAAAAGTCATGAGTGTTTATATTGATTATTATATTTCAAAATATTATAAATTTAAAAAAAAAACAATAGAAAGTACAATGAAACCTAAACTGGCATTCAGTATAATAATGATAAAAGAGATGAGTAAATTTTTTTGTTTGGTCGTTTTTCAAAATTAAACGTGGTATGATAATTATTGCAGGCGGCACGGTGGCCGACTGGTTAGAGAGTCAGCCTCACAGTTCTGAGGACCAGGGTTCAATCCCGGGCCCCGCCTGTGTGTTGTTTGCATGTTCTCCCCGTGCCTGCGTGGGTTTTCTCCGGGCACTCCGGTTTCCTCCCACATCCCAAAAACATGCATTAATTGGAGACTCTAAATTGCCCGTAGGCATGACTGTGAGTGTGAATGGTTGTTTGTTTGTATGTGCCCTGCGATTGGCTGGCAACCAGTTCAGGGTGTGGCCCGCCTCCTGCCCGATGACAGCTGGGATAGGCTCCAGCACGCCCGCGACCCTAGTGAGGAGAAGCGACTCAGAAAATGGATGGATGGATAATTATTGCTTGGTATGAGGCATAAAATCAATTAATCGTCTATAAAAAGCTCTAGTGTTTGTAGGTGATGCCCCTTCTCTGTATTCAATCTTAAGTACAAAACATAGAGCTGTACGTGTTTGGAACATTAATATTACCGATAAATTCAGTGAATTTCATTTCAATATGATACTTTTTATCACGATAGACATGCCATAATTGTTCCTGTTGACTATGTTACAGTGTAGAAAACAATAGGTTTATGGTTGTTTAATTTTACAGGAAAGTTCAACATTTGTGCAAAATGGCCCGGGTCTGCTCACAACAGTTTTTTCGCTAAACTGGAAGTCAACAAAATGAAGAATTGTGAGATATATTGGTGCTGACCAGTGATTTCAACCACACGGTTAACTTTGACGGTGCCGTTAACTAACGACGTGACTAACCATGTTTTGAACAAAGCATATTTAGCGGCCGGTTAGCTAACGGCGGGTTAAGAATTTAATCGGTGGTAAGGGGTTAAGTGGGCAAGCTTTTTGGCTCAGGGGCCACGTTGACTTTAAAAATTTGACAGGCGGGCCAAGCCAGGACCAGATGCTTACAAATAAAATATAAACAAACAAACAAAAAAAGGCATTGTCGTGTTAATACTTAGATTTGCTTTTAATGGGAACAGTGTTGTTTGGTTGATCACCTTTTTTTTGCCAGTCTATCAAAGTCTGATGTTAGTTTTGTTGTGACAATTCTCAGAACACATCTGAGGTCTTCATCACTCAGCTGGGATCTGTAGGATGTTTTGTTGGTGTTCATCACACTAAAAGTCTGTTCACACACATATGTAGAGCCAAACACCAACAGCATCTTCTGTGCCATCGCCTGGATTTTGGGAAATTTGTCTGCACTTAATGAAGCATAAAACATTTGAGAGTTGAACTTCTCTTTTAAGACTCACATTGGAGATCTTGTGTGAGGGGACATGACACCATCTGAAGTGACTTGTCAATTTTTCCAAAATCAGAGAACCGATGGCAGAATTTGCCATGCAGGTCGTCTAGTGATTTCCTGTATTTCTTTCACGTTGAGGAGCCTCTTTAAGTGTCGCTAGTGGGGAAATGAACAAATGACTTGTTGGACATTTGCTTTGAGAGTAAAGCTAGCTTGGTTTTAAAGGCTCTGATGTTTGTATACATTTCATGTACAAACTGGTCTTTCCCTTGTAGCGTCACGTTCAACTCATTCATATGTAGGGTTGGGCATCGAGACTCGAGAACCGGGACTAATGTTCCGGTCCTCCCGGAACCCATTCATCCATCCATTTTCTGAGCCGCTTCTCCTCACTAGGGTCGCGGGCGTGCTGGAGCCTATCCCAGCTATCATCGGGCAGGAGGCGAGGTACACCCCGAACTGGTTGCCAGCCAATCGTAGGGCACATACAAACAAACAACCATTCGCAATCACATTCACACCTACGGGCAATTTAGAGTTGTCAATCAACCTACCATGCATGTTTTTGGGATGTGGGAGGAGTGCCCGGAGAAAACCCACGCAAGCACTGGGAGAACATGCAAACTCCACACAGGCGGGGCCGGGGATTGAACCTCGGTCCTCAGAACCATGAGGCAGACGCTCTAACCATTCGTCCACAGTGCCTCTCTCTCTCAGAACCGTTAAAATTTTAAAATTCAGTTCCCAGTTTTGATGCATAGTCCTCCAGCCGCGAAGAAGTGGCGAAAACCAACGACGAAGAACGGGCACGATGACGTGTTTGTGCCCAACGGCAGCAGGCGGCAAACAAAATTGTGTCTTAACTTTGTTAAAATGAATGACCAGTTGCCTCACTGCAACACTTGGAATAAGGTTATATTGTGAAAAGGAGTTGTTCCCGATGTGTAGCATCTGACACGCTCCGAGCCTACACCGCGCGGAGCTTCAGTGAAGTCAACTCTCAGTCAATTGGGTGAGTGAAACAATAAAATACGTCTATGCCAACATTGAGACAGCTAACAAGGTAAACGGTTGCTTGCACTTTTGCACTGATGGTATTTAGCATTTATTTTTGTCTTCAAGCCAACTTAAGCACCGATGACAAAAAAAAAAAAGAAAAGCTTAACATTGGGCTAAAACTTCACCATCACAACTTTACATCACAATGAATTGGGACAAAATTCACATAAACGTTGTCTCACAGTATCACAAACCCTAACCTTGTGCCTCATCGGTGGGTAAGGAAAGGAATCAGTGTTTTAGCATTTTCCACCCATTAAAAAAAAATAATAATAATCACCGGTGCTGTGTGAAGTTACTTTTCGTGCCAAAATGCTGAGTTCCGCTGCATAACCTTCAAAATAAAAGGCCACAAGCTTAAAACAAGAAGTCAAGTTAAAACTTGAACATAAACATTTGACATGAGGAAACAGAATACAGGGGGAGCTATATAGCTATATTGTTAAAATAACTATTTTAACAATGCTGTCAGTGTCAAGTCAACTCTCTGTCAACTGGGTGATTGGAACAATAAAATAAAATAGTTAAAACAAATAACTTTTAACAATGCTATATTTCACTTTTATCTGAAACATCCATCCATCCATTTTCTGAGCCGCTTCTCCTCACGAGGGTCGCGGGCGTGCTGGAGCCTATCCCAGCTGTCATCGGGCAGGAGGCGGGGTACACCCTGAACTGGTTGCCAGCCAATCGCAGGGCACATAGAAACAAACAACCATTCGCACTCACATTCACACCTACGGGCAATTTAGAGTCTCCAATGAATGAATGCATGTTTTTGGGATGTGGGAGGAAACCAGAGTGCCCGGAGAAAACCCACGCAGGCACGGGGAGAACATGCAAACTCCACACAGGCGGGGCCGGGGATTGAACCCGGGTCCTCAGAACTGTGAGGCTGACGCTCTAACCAGTCGGCCACCGTGCCACTATCTGAAACATTAATTAATGAATATTAAGTCAATTGGGTAGTTCCACACACATTGCCTTTTAGTTCATAGGTTTGATATTGATACTGGTTATCAAGAACCTTGAGTCAAATGTTCATTTTAGTCCATGCTCCAGGCTGCTAAGAAAATTGTTGTTCAAAATTTGGACATCCTTTATATAACCCATGCAAACTTTTTTGACCCCCTAAAAGAATCGGAATCGAGAATCGTTTGGAACCGGAATCACTCAAATTCAAACGATGCCCAACCCTATTCATATGTGTTAGCTAAAAGCTAAATCACAAAGCCAATCTGTGTCACTCAGCTCAGGAAAATTGTCAGTTTTCTCCAGTAACGCCAAAAAAGAGATCGTGTTTGAGCTCCCACACTCGATGGCACACTTTCCCCAAAGTTAACCAGCGGACGTTTGAGTGGTAGAGCAAGTCCTGGTGATCAGCATCAGTTTCTTCGGGAAACTTAATAAACTGACGATGCCGAAATGCCCTTGCACAAATAAAGTTTTATAACTGGCTTTACTACATGGTCAATCTGCATTATAAATTTACAAAGTGCTTTCTGGTGGATAATGCAGTGTAGAAAAATTATCTCCTGCTCAGGATTGTCCTCTTTTTAGTAGCCCAATGTTCTTTCCATTCAGATTTGGCGATCCATCTGTCCATCCATTGTCAACACCTCTTATCCAGTTCAGGATCGCGGTGCGCTGGAGCTTATCCCAGCTGACTTCTGGCGAAAGGCGGACTACACCCTGAACTTGTCGCAAGTCAGTCACAGGGCACATATAGACACGGACAACCATTCATACTACGGACACCGTCACTGAGTGGGAACTGAACCCACGCTGTCCGCACCAAAGTTAGACAAGTGCACCAATACACCATCAGTGACTGATTTAGCCATCCATCTGTGGTAATGTTGGCCCTCCAAGGTAGCTCGTGTCTCGACACCCGATGATCGTGGACTTCAGGAGGCATCCTTTGCCACAGCTGCCCCTCACGCTGTCCAGCTGCCTCGTGTCAACCGTCGAGATATTCAAGTTCCTGGGAATTACAGTCTCTCAGGACATGAAGTGGGCGATCAACATCAACTCCGTCCTCAAAAAGGCCCAGCAGAGGATATACTTCCTGCGGCTTCTGAGAAAGCACAGCCTGCCACGGGAGCTGCTGAGGCAGTTCTACACAGCGGTCATCGAATCAGTCTGGTTTGGTGCTGCTACAAAAAAGGACAAACTCCGACTGCAACGGACAATCAAAACTGCTGAAAGGATTGTCGGTACCCCCCTACCCACGCTTGAGGACTTGCACGCTGCCAGAACTAAGACAAGAGCGTGCAAAATCCTCTCGGACCCTCCACATACCGGTCACCGGCGCTCCGGCTCCTTCCCTCAGGTAGGCGCTACCGATCAATGCAAACTAGAACAAGCAGACATTCCAACAGCTTCTTCCCTCTTGCAATCAATTTCTTAAACAGCTAACTTACAATTCCATTGCAATATGCTACCAATTTATTTTGTCTGAGTTTGTTGTCACATTTCTGTCGGGCCAATTATATACTACTCGTGCACTCACTGTACTAGTCTCGCCACGCTGCACTATTTGCATATCTGTTGTTGACCAATACTGGCCACTCATGCCAGAGTAGCATCTGCCCCATTTGCACACTGACTGAGGAGTATCTGCAACGTTTGCACAATCAACATTGTCCCAGATTATCGCACTACTCGTCACTTTAAACTGCATACACTCCTTGAAGTCTCGGCGCCCTTTGCACAATGGTCATTGCACCGGATTATTGCGAGATTAGTCATTCGAACTGCTCTAAGTGCTAAGTCATCTTTTTGCTCAATTGTCAAAAAAAAAAACATAATAATTGTACCGGCATTACCAGATAACTAGCAACCCTTTATTGCCCAGTGACTGTTTTTATCAATGTCTCAAAAGTGTTCTCTGTCAATTGACTGTCTGTTGTCATACTAGAGCGGCTCCTACTACCGGAGACAAATTCCTTGTGTGTTTTTTGGACATACTTGGCAAATAAAGATGATTCTGATTCTGATAGCAAAAAACTCCTCCGTTATCTCAAAATTGTCATTAAAAATTAAAAGCTGAGCAGTATCCTTTATGTCATTACTTTTGCCCAGTACCAAGGAATAAATTGTAAATGACTCTGCTTTTTTGTTTAGCTTTTAAGTTCAGTCTTCATTAATTAGCTCAACACGGCGAGTCGCTGTCCTCCGTGATAAGCTGATCTCAAATTTGTTCTTGCTCTCAGGACACAAGATACTTGCGGTCTCTACCATGCATTCTTTCAGAAACACTCCTTGGGAAAGAGGCTTGCTGGTCTTTGCTAGTTTGAATGAGAGCAAAAAACTCGGCTTGGTGACTGAGTCTTGGATGGCAGTTTGTCTGATAAAGGTGTTTTGCTGAGCCTGCAAGCTTGATTTTAACCGCTGAGCCGTAGCCGTCAGTTCCTGCGTTGATTGGCTGTCAGCATAATCAGCATGCTTGGTAGAAAAGTGACAGCTGATGTTATATTCCTCTAGAACTGCAATGGTTTCTTAACAAATTAGACATACAGCCTTTGACCGGACTTCAGTTAAAAAGTATTTCGTAGTCCATTCTATATTAAACACATGGCACTCACTGTCGACTTTTCTTTTCTTTGGCCCACTCATGGTTGAAGAAGGGTTCAGAGCAGTAGCAGAGTAAAAACAGAACAGCCAAAGTTTATGTACGTACAGTGGGTACAGAAAGTATTCAGACCCCTTTAAATTTTTCACTCTTTTTTATATTGCAGCCATTTGCTAAAATCATTTAACCACTGGGCATTACAGGACCAGGTCAAATGAATGCAGTCATGATTATGATATGATTTGGGCGATTCTGTACCAATCTTTGGCGGGCTGGATTGAAATGATCAATGGGCCGGATGTGGCCCGCGGACCGTAGTTTGCACACCACTGGGTTATCCCAGTAGTTAAACTAACCGAGTTTTGAACAACCGGGCCCAGTTCTTAGCTGTGCGGTGATTTACTCAAACAATGCAAGTTATAATCTAAAGACTTCTTAAATCATGTCGATTTTAAGTTATAAAACACAACTGAATTAAAAATAAATAAAATAAATAAAAATGATACAGATATACTCAGTTTATATCTCTTTATCTGCTTGCTCATCTTCCGTAAGGTGCGTCGAGCTGTTATGCCTGCCGAGTCGCTCCCAGAGCCGTGTTAGCTCGGTAGCAATTATTACCCTTCTCCGAATCAATTGGGTCCCTATTTTCCCCCCACTTCTAAGTATTGACAGTTTGATAGATTGCATAACTTCAAGGTAGCGCTTGTAATTAAACAGAGTGAAAAGGAGCTCGGCCACATTACAAATGGCTTCATTTGCAGAGTTCACGTTGTTGAACAAACAGAAGATGACTTTACCTTTAAAACGCATGAATAAAAGGCAGCTCCTCATTGTAAATGTGAAAATAAGGCAGGCCGGTCTGAGTACAAACAAAAGAGGAAAGGATCAATAGATTTCATGGAATCCCTGAGGGGGAAACAGTTCCCTGAAAAAAACATTGAGATTTGCGATCGCAAATTGATCCCAGCTCAAACTGCATCTTCGACCAGCATTGATTTCCTGGGTAACTGGATGACCACGGTACAATGTCTGCACTCTGATTAAGCATCAGTAGCAGAGGTACTGCTTCCACAGAGAATCCACTGCTACTAGTTAAATTAACTACTTTCTCAGATCTTCTGATTTAATTATAACTGATTAACTCTGAATCAAGTACAAGTGTTATCAAGAAATCAACACTTTTACAAGGGAAAGAGCAATATAAGCAATGAACTGGTCCTCGCATCCTTTTTTTTCATGGCGAATCCTCAAAATCATCATAAAATGTTTCTGTCATGATAAACCCACCAAAATATGTGTTGATTGGCGAAACTGGTGTTGGGGGTTAATTTATTGTAACATTAGAGGACCCTTGTTCCTGGTGAATCTTTAAAATGATCATCCAACTTCGACACTATGCTCAGCTCACATTAGCTGGCAATCGCCCCTCTGTCTAGGATACTTGCTTCTGCTTGGGGGTCAATTGGGTGAAATCCTTTCCCCAAAATGGCTACTTTAAACCAAAAGGACCAACTTGCTGTTAAATTTTGGGTGACTTTTTTGTGCATCACTTAGGTGTGACCTATGAGTGGTTGTTTATCTGTATGTGTTTTGCGATTGGCTGATGACCAATGCAATGTTTACCTCACATGTCCACCAAATTTTGTGTTGATTTTACCGAATAAATGTTTGGTTTGGGATGTACATGTATTCAATTTGAGACATTTGGGGTGATAGCTCTGTGGTCCTCAATAGGGAGACTTCGTTCCAGATTGCGATCCAGATGTCTTCGTTTACATTATCTTTATTTCTATTTTTGATTATTTTGACAAATTTTTATATTTTAACTTGCATGGCCTCCTGGTGACCAGAAAACATTTCATCTAACTACAGTAAATTTCAGCAAGGGAAATACACAGAACAATCCTGTGCATTATAACGCCAACCAGCCAAGCGAAATGTTTTTTTTTTCAGGATTCACAGTAAGCAGTTAATGATGTGTTTAAAAAAAAAAAAAAATACAAGGAAAACAGAAAACTCTTTGGTTTAGCTGAACGGAAAAATATGATCAGAAAAAATTGACAATCAAACAATGGTTTGTACAGGGTCCACAAACAAATGAATAATCAAACAATTGGGTGGGAGGAAAGAGGAGAAACAGCAGTAAAACAGATGTTTGATTTTTGTATCAGGGGGTAAGGCAGGGCAAGAGTTTGCTTCACAGCTTTCACTGTTATGCCGACGATACCTATACATGGCATTAAACTAACTAACCCTTATGATTGGTGTAATATGGAAGCGTGACTCGACAATGGCTGTCCTGGAACCTTTTGCTTCTTAACCCTAAGAAAACTGAGCTGTTGATTATTGGCCCTGCGGGACACAGGCACTTGTTTATGGACACCATTCTGAGTTTTGACAAAAGTAACATCACCCAAAGTGACTCCATCTATCCATCCATTTTTCATAATGCTTATCCTCACTAGGGTCGCGTGCCAAAGTGACTCAACAAAAAAAAAATCTCCAAATTATATTTGACTGAACTCTCTCCTTTCAAATGCACATTAAGAATATGGCCAAAACTGTTTTTTGTTTTTTTTAATCTCTGCAATATTGCTAAGATACAGCCCATCCTATCCATTTGTGATCTAGAAATCATTGTCCATTTCCGTCTAGCCTCAACTATTGTAACCTGCTGGTTTCTGGTCTTCCCAAGTCTAGTATTAAAAGCCTGCAGTTAGTACAAAATGTTGCAGTAAGACTTCTGACAAGGACAAGAAAGTGTGATCATATTACTCTGATACTGGCCAACTTGCATTGGCTCCTGCTCTACTTGAGATGCGATTTTAAGGTTTTGTTACTTATAAAATATTACATGGCTTAGCACCCTCTTATCTCGCTGACTTATTGGTACTGTATGTTCCGTCCTGAAAATTGCATTCACAACATGCTGGTGTCTTGGTGACTTCAAGAGCCAGAAAGAAGTCCGCAGGCTCAACAGCATTAATTTCTATTCGGGCTCCAGTACTCTGAAATGTCATACCCACCAATATTGGAGCTGCTACATTAGAAATGTTTAAATCTCAATTTAAGATTTATTTTTACACTTTGGAATTTAGTTAAAGTACACATAGGCCTGTTTTACCTCAGTTTCTCCTATCTCCTTCCCACTTCTCTCCTGCTTGGAGAAGGGGATAGGTGGCGATGACGAAATCTGAGGCTGTTGCTTTATGGATTTTGCAGCGACCAACTGGAACAAGATCAGTTGGACCACTTCCCTGGAGGCATTGCTGTGGAGGATTCTGCTCTGACCAACCGGGCCAGGTCCTGAGGCAGAACCAATTTCCTCAAAGGATCTAGATGTGACGCTTCAGGTCTTTAAATTGACTCACTTGCCATTTTTAATTAACATTGTACAGCACCATATGTGATAAATATTGCCCACTCAACCGACATCCATTGCAGCCTGGTCCTCTTGAAAGGGGGATCTCCCCATCTGCGGTCCCTTCTCAAGGTTTCTTCTTTTCTTCCCAAATTGGATTTTAAGTTTTTCCTTGCTCGATTGCGGGTTTTGGATCAGGGGATCATGCCATGAATCTTTGTCAATTGTGGGCCTGTGATGCCTTTTGAGACTATTGTGATTAAGGGCTATACAAATAAACTACACATTTGACAACAGACTATTTGTATAGTAGGTGTGGTTTAACCAAATGTGAGAGTGTGAACATTTATTTTGTCGTGATTGAAACATTTCTACAGAGGTAGCTGCTGTAATTTCCGTGGGTAGGGCATTTCACAGCCCGAATACAGCTTACTATCTACTGCCATCCTATTTTGTGTCTGCACATTTGCTTCCGGTTTGCCTCCAAATATCTGTGAGGTCAATGCAACAGGCTCTAAAAAGATACCAAACACATTCTCCCCTTTTAAAGGACCCCATAGCACCAGAGCTATTATCTCTCAAGGGATCCTTCGATAGCAGAAAAAACGAGGTTTGCACCAGGCATTCATTTCCAGCTCAGGTCCTGTTCAGCATTATCTGGCAACTTGCTGAACACTCTGATAAAAAAAATAAAATAAAAAAAAAAACTGCAATAAGGAGGTGTTCACTTCCAGGAGGGTGTAAAAGCATAGTGGTGGTGGTGTCTGTGTGTGTGTGGGGTGGGGGGCAGGAGTGGATTTGGGGGGGGTCAAGGCAGCTGACTAATCAGACTCGGGAGAGTATTAAGACAGACGTGTTGAGGGGAAATGTGACACCTGGAAATTACACAATGTAATGGAATCAGCCAAGTGGTAAATGTAGCTTTTAAATAGGTTTTGTGTTCTCCATTAACTTTCCAGACACTGATTGGTCGTGACAGCGAGAGATGGTCAGCACGTTGCCCCCGCCGCCTTCTCAACAGTCGTGCCTCGACTGCAATTACACACGCACGTCCGCATTTCCACAACTTTAGAGGACTTTTACTGAACTTCCTTAACATTTGTCATCATTTCTTACCTTGCACCAAACGGCAGTTTTACCTTAAAATTATTTTACATGGGGGCACGGTGTATGACTGGTTAGCACGTCCGCCTTACAGTTCTGAGGACGTGGGTTCAAATCCGGCCTCGCCTGTGTGGAGTTTGCATGTGCTCCCCGTTCCTGCGTGGGTTTTCTCCGGGTACTCCGGTTTCCTCCCACATCCCAAAAATATGCACGGTAGGTTGATTGGAGACTCTAAATTGTCCATAGGTATGAATGTGAGAACGAATGTTTTTTTTTTTTTGGTGCCCTGTGATTGGCTGGCGACCAGTTCAGGGTGTGCTCCGCCTCCCGCCCGCAGTTAGCTGGGATAGGCTCCAGCATACCCGCGACCCTTGTGAGGATAAGCGGTACAGAAAATGGATGGACGGAATTATTTTACATTATAGTGATACATAGTGTTTGAATTTCTTATACGAGTGTCATTGTATACGACGATGAGATAACTGTAATGGCACTCTGGTATAGTAATGATTAGGGGTGTAACTGTACGTAAAATAATAATAATAATAATTTTAAAAAATCTTGGTAATGTTAAAGTAATGTTTGAGTTCCCACTGGTTATGTAAAGAACAAAAACGTATTTCCCTTCGTGTAAGCAGGAACACATTTAAAATTAAACTAGCTAGTCGTAAAATTCTAAATGGAAATCTGTCTGGAACTTGTTACAGGTAATCATTATCCTCCGCTCAATTTCAACTTTTTGTTAGTTCTACATACACAGTATAGCAAAATCAGTTTCACATCTCTCCATTGGATTAATTAGAGTCAGAAGTAGGCTGACAGGTAATGCAAAAGGTTATCTTATTGTTGTTTGTTTTGTTTGTAAAAACTACAAACAATTTTCAACAAAAAATTGAATTCATATCTATCATCCATCTTTCATAATGCAGGGCCTCATTAGGGTCACAAGTAAGCTGGAGCCTATTCCATCTGATTTAGGTTGAGAGGCAGGGTACACTGTGGACTGGTTCGCAGCCAATCGCAAGGCATAAATGGACAACCGACCATTCACACATCTCGGGCTGCAACTAACGATTAAAAATCCTTTTTTGATTTCCATCCCTTTATTCAAAATATTTGCTAAATGATAATTAAACATATATCCAGAACATAATACAAGTACGCTTAAACACAGAGACACTTACACTACAAACACACGCACACACACACACACACACACACACACACTCACACACACAAAATCACTCACACTTAATGCTCCCCTAAGCCTAGCCTCCCACTCACCGGCCAATGTTTCACAATGTACATGTACTTATAGATTATAGTAATACATACTATACATTGTGTACACAACATCAAGGCACAAGATAAAGCACAGTAAATACATCTAGATGTAAGGTATACAACTGCGAGCAGATGGAAAGTAAGTCCAGTTTCACCGAGTTCAGCAGAAAATAGAACTCAAAAACAAGAGAGGAATTTTTGACTATGAATAAGAAGAGATTATTTACAAATATGAAAAGAGGTGATAGATCTGAGTGAATGAGGTAGGTTATTCCAAACGAATGTGAAATCATAAATTGATTATGATTCAGTTACTGGTTTGGTCCGTTACATGTAATAGGCAAAAATGTCTTAATTTGCTCAAACACAGCAGATAATCAGTATGCTTTCATGGAGGAATCAGGAAATCTGAGAATATTTACTGATGAGAGGATTTGGACTATTAAAATTAAACAAGGTCTTTAAACGATGAATCGATTAACAAAAAAGTTGTTGATTAATTTGAGAATTCCACACTCCTTGATGGTACAACTGTTGAATGAATGAAGGCTATTGCACTCAGTGAGTCATTCAAGCAACATTATGCTGAACCCGAGCATGCATTTTCAAAAAACAAAACTCACTGTTGACATGAGTAGTCAATGTGCTGCTGAGAGACGACATCGGTTCACATTAACGATCATCGTGAGGCAGTGGACGTCGCCACCGCCACGGTTAAAGCAGCTTTGCTGAAGCAAGAGAGATGTCAGTCCACTTGGACCTCAAGTGGACGGAGCCAAATGGCTCTGACGTGACCATGTCAACTCGGGTTTGAAGAGGGCCGCGAACGGCTGAACTAAAATGGCGTCATAGTCAGTTCAGCAGGTGAGTGTGGAATAAAAAGATCTAATCCCAGCACCATATTGTCACTCACAGTAACCTTTTTTGATCACTTATTACCACTACTTACCTCTACTGTGTGGCAGTCGAATAGCGAATCGGAGAAGCAAAAAAATAATATGGTACACTAAAAGTAATGGCCTTGTTTGTTTTTGTTTTCTTCCAGCTCAACCATCAACGGTTCACATTTTATGTATTTTATTATAATATGGAGCAATGGGGCAGCACCATGGTCACAGCCCATCACCGCTCCCAATGCAGATGGCTCGCTCCAAAGAAAAACATGAACCAGTAATATTATCCTTAAAAAAAAAAAAAAAAAAAAAAAATCAAATCTGTGAAAACTACTATGATTGAAACATAAGTAATGGACCTAAAACTATAAAAACAGCTATAAAGACAAAATACAGGTATAATAAATACAAATAAAGCAATGGAAATAAAATTAAAGTTAAGTAACTGCAATGATTAAATATTACTTCAAAGCTAAATTAAAAAGCTGGGTCTTGAGCCTGTTCCTAAAAACATGAACACTGTCTACAGCTCTGAGGTTGACTGTTTCACACACAGGGGCCGGGCCGTAAAACTGGAAGGATGCCGTGCTGTGACTGTGTGTCCTGACTTTAGGAATGACTAAAAGGCCACATCTGGATATCTCTCGGGACACTTCTACATTATTTGTGCGCTCACTGTTTTATCACGCTGCACTATTTGCATACTATTGTTGATTACTACTGGACACTAATGTGTTTGAGAACTTTCTGCACCATTTGCACAATCGTCACTGTACCAGATCACCTCACAGGTCTGAGGTCCCGGGTTGAAATCCGGCCACATCTCTGTGGAGTTTTCCCCGTGCCTGCGTGGGTTTTCTCCGGGTATTCCAGTTTCCTGGAATGATTGAAGATGTTTAACGCTGACTAGGGCATGCTAAAGTTTACTTGAACAAGATGTACAATCCTTTTAAATGTAAATGAACCATGTGTACACACAAATAAAGACTAGATGAGTACCTAAATATAAATGTGTCTTTTTCTGATCATATGGGTTGTGTTGGTTTGAGCGACACACACCATTACAGCTGAAAACATTGGAATAATATAAAAAATAAAAGAGAGGACAATAAGGGTCATTTGATGTTACAATACTTTATTTCTGCCAAGTCATGTACCTGACTTGTTTTTATCTTCCTTGAGATAGTAAAAAATGTTTCATTAACAGGGTTTCGTGTATGTTGAGACACACCTTCAGAGTATAATCACTACTATTTAAAATATGGATTTAACTATTACAAGGAAGACATAACATAGCAAAATCCTACAAAAAAAATGCTGATTTAAAAGTTGTTTTATCTGTTATATTTAATATGTAAGTTGGTCATCAAGAGGGATAGATAAGAGAAAATGTTAGGAGATATTTGGGATTCACTTCTACTATAGCTGTTGTAACATTTTGTCTCACGACTGACAGGATTTACACAACAAGTGCATGTTTCTGTATTCGCATGGGTTATTTTAAATTTCAGAGGTTGGGTGGAAAATGTCCTCTAATTTTGGAATGGCACATGCGTTAACTTCCATCTTTATTTGATTTTCTTGTCTCTCTTTGCTTTGTTGGATGTAACCTTGATAGTTCACAACCTTTCTGCCTGCTTGAGTCTGAAATGTACAAAACAGATAATATTTGTCCAAGGAGTGGAGGCATGATGTTGGTTCTGGTTGGCAACAGTAACTAAGAAGGTGTGGGGTCTTAAGAAAAGGTCAACTGTAAGCCAAGAAAGTCACGAAATTGTTCCCTTGGTGGAGCCAATTATTGATGGGATGGTTGATCTCAGAGGGTGAGTCCCCACTTAGGCAAAAATCTCAATCCCACCATCTCTGTCTGTCAATCTGCGGCATCCCTCTGTGTCTGTGGCCTTTTGTTGCTTTGAAGATGCAGTCTGCCAGGCCTTGTGAAGTGATTGGAGATAAATCCCAAATTCGTTATCATCGTGTTTGTCGGCTATTGAAGCTCGCCATCTGTCTTCGCCGATAAGACTGACCTCGCACTGCAGCTTTGGAAATTGTTTACAGTCAGGCGGAGAATTCCGATAGGTGGGAAATGGGTGCAGGGTGCCATGATTAACCATGTCTCATTAAAGATTAACTGTGTTAAATGGAGAGCCTAATTGAATTTCTACTTCCGCAGTTCACTCAACAGAGCCGTTCATACAAGTGTTTTTGGAGCTAAATGGCAGCGGTCTCTGCTCATAGACCTCGAAACATGAATTCCAACCGAGCCCCCCAATAATCTACAGCAGGCTGCAACTTCCTGTTTTTGTTACATTGCAGTCAGCTTGATACGACTCTCAGTCCAAGCACCTTTTACGAACAAGGGTCTCATTTGGATATTACAACCCCAATTCCAATGAAGTTGGGATGTTGTGTTAAACATAAATAAAAACAGAATACAATGATTTTCAAATCATGTTCAACCTATATTTAATTGAATACACTACAAAGACAAGATATTTAATGTTCAAACTGATAAACTTGATTGTTTTTAGCAAATAATCGTTAACTTAGAATTTTATGGCTGCAACATTTGCCAGAAAAGTATCTGTACTTGTGTGAAAACATAAAAAAAATGAAGTGTAAGGTGGACCAGGTATCCCCCCTCATTCTTTATTTAAAGACTCTTGTATTGCTTTGAATTGATTCATATTGGACTGATTAACTTCTGGTTTTAAAATTATGGCAATTTTTTAATATGTTAAAAATGTGACTTTAAGGAGAAATATGTTTTTCACAATTTAAAACAGTTCCCAGATCTCATAATAAAAGTTACCTGGGATTCTTCCGTCAAAATACACACAGGGTAAAGAATCATAGCAGACTCAATATCTGCGTCAAACTACAAATCACTCAATTTTAGAGGGCAGTTCTCTCTTATTTCATTACCATGATGACCTGTGGCACAACTAGGGCATGGGACGGAGCAACCTCACTCGGTGTTGACAACTTAGTGACTTTATTGTTCCAATAATAAAAGTTAGTTGAAAATCTAGTGACTTTTTGTGGTGTTACAGGAGACTTCTGGAGAGGATGCTGTTCACCCTTCCACGTCCAGACTGCAAATTAATGTCGTGTATGTAAAGCTGCCACTAGCTAAATTAACCATATGCACCCCCCAGGTAAAACTCATAAATCTGTTAATAGGTTTACAGAAAGATTACTTAAATATATCTACCATATTTTCACGACCATAGGGCGCACCGTATTAAAAGGCGCAGTCTCAGTTACGGGGTCTATTTCTGTATTTAACACATACATGTGGCGCACCGCATTATTGGGCACAGGCATGGTAAAACATACGCTAGCTAAAAAACATACGGTAGCATGTATGCACGCTAAAACAATGTTTTTAAAAAGGCAGCGGGAGCAAAACTGAGTTCGGTTGTACTTTATTGAAGTATTTAACAATGTACTCACGTTATTTTTGATCAATCCTCATCCACAAATCCATCAAAGTCCTCATCTTCTATATCCGAAATGAACAGCTGGGCAAGTTCTCCATCAAACATGCGGGTTCCCTCTCCTCATTGTCGGAGTCAGTCTCGTTGCTGTGGGGCTGTTCAGCAATGATGCCGGCTTTCGCGAAAGCTCGGACAACAGTCAAAGCAGATACCTTAGCCCAAGCATCCACAATCCATTCACATATGGTGGCGTAACTCGCCCGGCGTTGCCTCCGAGTCTTAGTAAAGCTGTGTTCGCCATCTGTCATCCATCGCTCCCATGCCATCTTTTCCTTGTAATCCGCCGGAAGTTGCTGGGCCACGGTAGTCCTTGCCCGGATGGATAAATGGCGCCGTTTCATAAAACAAAAGCACCATGACGGACCTCCTTGAAAATGTTCAATTTTCATTTCTTCTGCAATCGTTATTGCCCTCAGTCAAATGGTGACTGAAGAGATGCTTCTCCCGGCTGTTCCTTGCTCATTAATCCATTGCTCGAGTTGGTCTTCCAACTCGGGCCACCTCGCCTTGTTTCCACGGAAACTCAGCTTTGTCTTCTTGGCTTGGCGAAGCTCGTTTTCCTGCTTCCTCCACTTGCGAACCATGGATTCGTTGATCTTGAATTCTCTCGCGGCTGCTCGATTCCCATGTTCCTCCGCGTAACTGACAGCTTGCAGTTTAAACTGTGCTTCGTAAGCGCGTCTCTTCGTAGGTGCCATTTTCAGGGGTTCTTAGCCAAACCGATGTTGTTTTGCACAATGCACACCCCGGCGCTATATACCTACTGGGGGCATGGCCTTAGTGTCCTCCGTCACGCACCCTTCCCCCTTTACGGCCGCATGCTGTCCTCAGCCACGTCCGCTTTTCCTGTATAAGCAGCGTGTCAGCAGGAAATGCTCCCAGTCAGTCAAGCGGTAAAAAAAAAGCGTGCACATCACATATCAACATTTATAGATGTTGGAACTCGGTGCACACATAAGGCGCGCCGCATTATAAGGCGCCCGTCCATTTTGGAGAAAATTTAAGACTTTTATGTGCACCTTATGGTCGTGAAAATACGGGACTTGGATTAACATGAACAAATATGTTCCTGCTACTGATCACTTGTCTGAATTGATAGATGATTTCTGCATTAAAAAAGCAGATAATGAAATGAGGAAAAAGCAGATAATGAAATCCCAAAAGCCTGGAAGCACACAATAAATAATTAATGATTGTCCCAGAATTTGGTGTTTGCAACAACTCTCTGCAGCCAAATTAAATATCTTGTATAGAAAGTCTCGGCACAATGTCCGTTTCTAGAAGTTTACCTTTCTTATTCAGTTTGTTCTTCTACCTTTACTGTATTCATTAGTTATGAAACTGCATTTGCGCAAGGGTACTGTAAAAAAGTACATTTACTCTCAATTCACTTCTTCTAAGTTGTTGAACAATAAACAACACTTGATATTCAGAGCAGGTATAATTTAATGTAAAGTTTTATCTGCATTGTGCAAAATA
Organism: Phyllopteryx taeniolatus; assembly: GCF_024500385.1. Classification (NCBI taxonomy): domain Eukaryota; kingdom Metazoa; phylum Chordata; class Actinopteri; order Syngnathiformes; family Syngnathidae; genus Phyllopteryx; species Phyllopteryx taeniolatus. Next base: position 12,224,757 of record NC_084507.1, on the reverse strand, counting down.
TCACATTAACGACAGAATCTCTTGCAGCGGGGCTTCAGTGCCTACAGTGATTGGTGTTTGATATCGTTCGACTCAATTCCCACCCCCTCACTCCGTCAACAAAGGCTCCGTTTCAGCGCACCCTCCCACCGTCAAGGAATTGGGCGCTCAACTGTTCTCTGCCAGTAATGACCCATTATTTCATTTCAAGGCAGCGAAAAGCACAGAGGTCCAAACATTAGCAGACACATGGCGGAGAATTGCTGAGCTGAACATAGCTTTAACTTTAGGGGTGCAGAGCCTCTGGACACAGTTTTGACTATACAGCAACTTGCAATTAGCTACATTAATATAGCAACAATCCAGTAACATTGAAACAGGTAAAAGGAGTTGGAAACAATTTTAGGAAAAGGATTAGTGGAGTTTGCTGCATGCAAATATATTCAACCCTTTTCCACCTCTCCAAACAACAATTCAATTCGACACTGATGATGACTCATTACTTTTTCAATCAACATACAGTCATATTTGACTATATCAGTTCAGGGTGTACCCTGCCTCTCGCCCAGAGTCAGCTGAGATAGGCGCCAGCATGCCTGCGACCCTAGTGAGGATAAGTCGTACAGAAAATGGATGGATGGAGTGTGGTTTGATGAAAATGTGCATCAAAGACATCTTTCGATTTGCAGAGTTTTGGCAAGTGGATCTATTTCGACTTCATCGAGAGGCTGTGTGATGTCACACAGCAACAACAAATCCACACCCTCTGCCATGATCCGTGCGTTGCTTCTCCTGCTTCCCTGTATTTGAGACCGCCGCTTGTCTGCACTCACCACAACCAAACAGCACAAACCTGTGACACCCTAACCTAAGTTAATTCAGCACCCCTTACTCCTGACTCAGAGCACAATCCTACCCCTGACCCTAACTCTTTACCCCTGCCTTTAGTTTTCTTGCACTTACTGTACCCAGAATATATATCCAGTATACAGTCAATAACACTGTTTTAAAGCGATCACTCATTGAGGCAAACATCCATCCATCCATTTTCTTTAAGGCTTCTCCTCACTAGGGATGTGGGTGGGCTGGAGCCTATCCCAGCTTGCTTCGGGCAAGAGGCGGCATACACCCTGAACTGGTCGCCAGCCAATCGCAGGGTACATATAAACAAACAACCATTCACACTCACATTCATACCTACTGACAATTCAGGGTCTTCAATTAACCTACTGTGCATGTTTTTGGGTTGTGGGAAGAAAGCGGAGTACCCGGACAAAAACCCACGCGGGCATGGGGAGTACATGCAAACTCCACACAGGCGAGGCCGGATTTGAACCCGGGTCCTTAGAACTGTGAGGCGGACATGCTAACCAGTTGTCTACCGTGTAGTTTAGTAATGCTCCAGTCATGCTAACTCTAAACCTTAACACTGTCCCAAAAATGTATCACCAATCCCAAATCCTAACCCTGGCCCATTACTCTATGAATGGCTCCTGTTTTCGGTTGTTACGTTCCACCTGTCACTGTTATCTGAACCGTTGCAGTGGCAGGGATAGTGACAGCTCTGTTAGCGCTGTTGTTTTGACTCTACCTAGAAACAAGGCATACAACAGAACAATACAACCTGCCCCAGAAAATAACAGCCAGCTGGTGACGAGCAGCGGGGAACCTCAGGCTCAGTCCATGCACATCTGTCTGGGAGGTTCGAAGAAAAGCATGCTGCATTAATAATAACATGTCATGCCGGCAAAGAAGCTGGAAGCCAAGACTGTAGATGGCATCTGTCAAAGAGCAGGGAACTCATTTGATGTGCGTCCTGCGTCTAGGACACATATAAAATTAGCGGGGACGCATATAGTACGATCAATCTGCGTTTTAGGACATAGAGTCATGGCTTCCGGTGTATGATTTAAAACATTTTTTTTTTTTTGACAAGGCAGGACTGCTTAGGTGCATATGGTCTCTAATTTCTGAATGGTGCGGCAAAAAAAAAAAAAAAAAAAAAAGAGGGAGCGTATAGGTGCCCACTCATTTGAGGAAGAAAAATCATTTCATTCTGCGACTTGAAAGCACACACGTGAAACCCATTGTGGTCTCTAAACCAATTAGAGATAGTGAAGGGCGGGGAGCCTCTATCCAATTGGCCAGGTGCGTGTTTGTGTGAGTGTTTGCGCATGTCTGTGTGCATTCATGCGTGTGTGTGCTTTTGAAATGCGGGCGCTTGCTTACATGAAACTAACTTTTCTGACGGCGAGAATTAATGTAATTAGTTTCAAAGCCTAACGCCACCATGACTATTTGGGAACCTTTTGGATTGAAGCCAAATGAACACGGTCATCCCACTAACTCCAATGAGCTGGTATGTTGAATTTGTATGAAGTCGCAACAAAGACAACACAACTTAAAACCTCAATCTGACAAAATCCATTTTAAACACAACCATCCCACCCAATTTCTTCAGCTGGGAACAAAAAAGACGGGAGCACATTTCCTGTTCCCTGTCAGCTTCCAATTATGGAACCCTTTGCCCAACAATGCAAATACAAATGTGACAGCTTATATGGTGCACGTAAGCTCACATCATATACTGTATCGCGTTACTCATTATTGTAAGTGATGTAGCCATTCAACATGCGTACAAAACAGTGTTTAAAGAAAGGCGGGAGACTTGTGAAAAGTAGTACAAATCTTGAATTAAAACAGGTCGCTTTGATCTACTTGTGTTGTAATTAATGTTACTACGTGGCACTTTTTCTTAACCAACTGGAAACTTGATTGGCAGTGTATTGCCTGTCAAGGCATTAATCACTGTTTATACCGCTGTGCCAAATGTTTAATATATGCAATATATATATATATTTAAGTGCAATTTTTGTGACCAGAGCATGAGTCTGTTTTATTTATATTTTTTATCAAATATATTTTATTTATTGTTCTACAGTACAATGTCAATGTTCATTATTCATAGAATTAGAATTATAAGTGAATTGTTCTTAAAAAGGCTCTACTTGCATTATTATGCTCTCTCATCATATCAGTGCCATAAAAAACATCAACGATACTATCGTCTGTCGTGATAAATTTGGGGAAAATATATCGTCCTAAAAAAATTGCTATCGTGACAGGCTTAAACGCATATAATATACTGAGAGAGAGCAAGAGCAATGGATAAGACAAAAATATTGTACAAACAGTTAAAAAAAAATAGAGTAACAACTGTAATAAAAATCTGCAATATAGCAGGACTGCGAAGCAAAAACCATGATATAGCGGAGGATTACTGTATCTATATTCCGTGATGATAAATTCCAGGGACTATTTGTGTCAGGGTTAGGACTCATTGTTTCCATGTGCATCCCGGGACTCACATAGTCTCAAGTGTAAAATGAATTCTGAAAGAGCAACATACTGTAATTTCTCGTGTATAATGCATATCCCCCCCCAGAAATTCGTCAGAGGTCAATAGTGCGCATTATACGTGGGTATAGGGTCAAATGGAAAAAACTTTCACATTTTATAAATGTATGCCGCCATTTAGTGGGTATGGAAAAGCTGTACACTTTCATTCCAAAATGCCACCGCCACCTAGTGGTTATAAAATAAGTGTGGCCTCCACTTTCATTCCAATATGACAGCGGTACGTATGACTGCATATATGTAAAGTTGTGCTCATAAGTTTACATACCCTGGCAGAATTTGTGAAATGTTGTTGTTGTTGTTTTTTTTTAAAATATGACTGCTGACTGAACAACAGCCATCATTGATTTCTTTATGGTTATGTTTTGTTTAATGATAATGCTTTTCTGAAATGCTTGACCCTTTAATTTGAATCCCATTAAAATAAAATTAAATGTGTTTCGCCTCGTCCTTCATGTTTTCTTTAAAGAATTGTACCCATCTTACAAATTCTGCCTGGGTAATCAAACATATGAGCACAACTGTGTGTTTTGTAATTTAGTAAATAAAAGTAAGGCTGTGAATTTCAAAATAAGAGCAAGTAAATAAAAAAAAAGAACACGAGAAATTACGGTATATTTCTCATTGTCTGGACATTTCAGCGGAGACTGCAAGGAGGGACAAGGAAGTGTGCGCCTCGTAAACTCCTTCCAGGTTGACCTTCACTTACTTTGACATATATTCCTCGCTCATTTTTCCAGCTAGTCTTTTACTTTTGCACAGTACTGCTGTTTCGCTCGGAGCAGCTCTGTCAAGTAATGCACTTGAGGCTATTTCAGCGCTCATTAGTTTAATTGGCAATAAATTGCTATTATTTTTGCACCCGCAAACTAAACCTCGGAGCGATTCCCACCGCCGTTTCTGGGCGAGCAAATTAAAAGACTGTCAGCACCAGTTTTCCTGGATTTCCACCTCCACGTCCTGCCAAGCCGAATGGGAGGTGTTAATTACAGCTGAAGGGGCAAAGAAGTTCATCTTAAAAAGTTCTTGCACCGAAGGAGTCCGTATTTTCCCCTCTGCTCCTTATAATGAAACATTTGTTGTCTTTTTTTCCATGACTCGATGAAAGAAAATAAATAAATAATGAGCTCAAGTGGTCTTCACCTGCTTGTTTCCAGCTCACATGAATTATTTGTAGCCCTCAAAGGCAGTACTCACAAAACCGTTGAACCCTCAGTTCACTGGGGGAAAAAAACCCAAACCGATTGTCGTAGGAACGAGCCCTCAAAACGCTTCAGTAGGCACAGCGACTCGATCCCGTAGCGTCGAAGCGGCAGCCCGGTGGCGTTGAGCAGGCGGGACCCGTGGCGTTCAGCAGACAGGACCCGTGGCTTTTCAATAGTAAATCCGTTCGCGTCCAAAAACAGTCCAAGCATCCGTTCGTCCATCAAACAGTCCAATCATCCGTTCGTGTCCAAAAACCAGGTGCAGACCCCCGCCCAAAAAAAACTCTCTCCCTCTGGTCCCGCATCTCCCGCTCTTCCTCTCCACGACTCACCTCCTTCCCCCAATCCCATTGGACCACCACCCCTTCAATCAATCATTAAAACAAGAAAAAAAACCTGAAATGTTCACAGACCCCTCGGGACGCAGGACACCCCAGTATCCATCCACACAAAGAACCAAACAAACTTTTAACTAGTTTTCACAACAGCAATTCAAACAAATACAGTTTAACACATTTTAGTCAGTACACTACACTCTCCCCCCACAAAAAAAAAAATTTGTCATGCCCTCATGACATGTATAACAACATAAACTTTTATGAACAGGATAAACACTCCCCTCTCAAACCAATCCACTTATAAAAAATGCTCTTGTACCTCAAAGGTGGTGGAGATAAGCCATATGTCTTATCATCAACCTTAGCTAGAGAGACAGTATGAGTACTAACTGCCACAGAGCTTGGACTCCCTAACAAGTCATAGGTTAGTCGGGTAGGAACCCTTTTCAGTCTTTGAGGCCGTCGTGCCTCGTCTGAACTCTCTGTAACACTGTCTTGTCTCGCAGTCGTTACATCGAATGTCTGTGCTTCAGTGTCCCTTCCAGTATCAACAGTACTTTCAAAAGTCTCATCTTGCACTACGGATCCATCGTCATCTGTTGCCGCAGATGCCTCAACTGTAACCTCATCCATCTCTTGGTTAATTGGAGGGACAACTTGATCCAAATCCATGCTGACAGGTTCTGATTGAACAGTTTCCTGAGCTTCCGGTTGTCTTGACTCACATATGGAGTGATAATCATACCACACACCCATTTCATCCTCTTCTGAGTCAGATGCAGACTCAATCTTTTCAACATGATCAAGCGCTGGTACACCAGAAAGATTACAGTTTTCAGCCCTCTTTGCTTTGAGTCTTTTGCTGGCTCTCCGTTTGCGTTGAAGTGTATCTTCGTTCTTTTCCACATTCAATTTCACTTCCTGTCCAATGGGCAGAATGTGATTTCGGTGCAATACTTTGTTAGAGCCTTGTCCGTTCTCTGGCTTCAACTTGAACACAGGCAAACCAGGGAGTTGACTCTCCACAACGTATGGTGTAGCTTTCCAACGATCAGCTAGCTTGTGTTTTCCTTGCAGTCCAAGATTTCTGATTAACACCCTGTCACCAGAGACTAATGGACAGAAACGAACTCTCTGATCGTAGCGTTGTTTGTTCCCTTCATTTTTTTTTCTAGCCATGCTCTCGGCGAGCTGGTAGGCAGTCTGTAATTCTCGTTTCATGTTTTTGACGTATTTCAGATAGGACTTGGTGGATGTACCATCACTTGAGACTCCAAATGCCACATCTACTGGCAGTCTAGCCTCTCGACCGAACATGAGAAGATATGGCGAGTGGCCTGTTGACTCATTTAGCGTGCAGTTGTATGCATGCACCAGCTGACTGATGTATTTACTCCATTTACTTTTGTCCTGCGCATCAAGAGTACCGAGCATGTTGAGAAGAGTTCTATTGAAACGCTCAGGTTGCGGGTCACCCTGCGGGTGGTAGGGTGTGGTTCTAGACTTCTTTATACCAAGCATACTCAACAGTTCATGAATGAGGCGGCTCTCGAAATCTCTGCCTTGATCCGAGTGTACTCGCTTCGGTAGACCATAGTGGACAAAATATTGTTCCCACAGGACCTTAGCAACTGTTGACGCCTTTTGATCCTTAGTCGCAAAAGCTTGAGCATAACGTGTGTAGTGATCTGTAATTACAAGAACATTACAAATGTTTCTGGAGTCAGGCTCAATTGTCAAGAAATCCATACAGACAAGATCCATCGGCCCCTCACTGGTAAGATGTGACAACCCAGCAGCTCTCTTGGGCAGCGTTTTTCTCTGAATACACCTTGGACAATTTTTACAATACGTCTCAACCTGTGTTTTCATACGAGGCCAGTAAAATCTCTCTCGCACCAACCCATAGGTTTTGTCAAACCCAAGGTGACCTGACTGGTCATGCAAAGACTGAAGAACAGTTTCTCGGAACTTCTGTGGGAGTAAGAGTTGTTGTCGAACTGGTTTGTTGGGAGGCTTACTGATTCGGTACAGTACAGAGTCCTTGACCTTTAACTTTTCCCACTCTTTTAACAACAATGACACATCCGGATGTTTTCGTTTGTTAGCCCGGTCCGCAAAGTTCTGCACAACAGCACACCACACTTCTCCGATGCATGGGTCTTCCTGCTGAGAATGTGAGATGTCAGCTAAAGACATTTGGGGCAGTGGCTGAGTGCTTACAGATAACACACTACAATAAGCTCTAGGTACAGCATGCTTGGATGAGCCCAGGAGATCCACAGCTCTGCAACGGTGAGGATAAGGTGTTCTAATTGACGACATGTGACAGACAGCTTGGACGCTGGTAGGAGACATGGACACTTCCTCTTCACCAGACACATCGCTGTCAGCATGAGGACGCCGTGACAAGGCATCTGCATCAATGTTTTGTTTTCCAGAGCGATATTTCAGGCTGAAATCATACATTGATAGCTCCGCTAACCATCTATGTCCTGTTGCGTCCAACTTAGCAGTGGTTAAGACATATGTTAACGGGTTATTGTCTGTGTGAACCTCAAACTTGACTCCATAGAGATAATCATGCAGCTTGGTAGTGACAGCCCATTTTAAAGCCAGAAATTCAAGTTTATGCGTGGGATAATTTTTTTCTGACGGAGAGAGGCTCCTACTTACAAATGCAACCGGACGCAAACCTTCTCCTTGGTCCTGATAGAGGACACCTCCTAAACCTTCTCTACTTGCATCAACATGCAGAACATAAGCCAGATTTGGGTTTGCGATTGCTAGGACAGGTGATTCTGTAAGACTGACCTTTAATTTCTCAAAAGCTTTCTCACAGTCTTCATTCCACCTAGCCCCAAACGGCTCTGAGGGGTGGTACCACTCTGTTTTTGAGTTCTCTTTCTCTTTGTTGTTCTTTTCCATTTTAGTCTTTCCTCCTGGCCTTCCAGTCACAATGCAGCCCTGCAGTAGCTGATTGAGCGGATGACAGACTCTGGAAAAGTCTTTCACAAACCGTCGGTAGTATCCGCAAAACCCAAGAAATGAACGGAGAGCAGTGATGTTCTCTGGGCGTGGCCACGACTTCACAGCTTCGATCTTTGAAGGATCAGTAGCAATGCCATTGCTAGAAACGACATGCCCAAGATAGGTTACAGAGGGACAGCAGAACTGACATTTATCCAAAGATAATTTAAGTCCCTCTTCCTTTAATCTGTCAAGCACTTTAAGAAGGCGCTGCTCATGTTCCTCCATTGTTCTCCCGAAAACAATGACATCATCAAGGTACACTAACACTTCCAGCAGATTCATATCACCAACCGTCCTTTCCATGATACGCTGAAACGTGGCTGGTGCTCCGCAGATGCCTTGTGGCATTCTCTCAAATTGATAAAATCCTGCCGGACAGGTAAATGCCGTTTTTTCTTTGTCAGCATCACATAAAGGGATCTGATAGTAGCCACTTCGGAGATCAAGCACGCTGAACCATTTGCTACCACTCAGGCATGTCAGGGCATCCTCCACACGTGGGACTGTATACTGGTCAGGAATTGTTCTCCTGTTTAATGTCCTGTAATCCACGCACATACGTATGGTCCCATTTTTCTTTCGGACCACAACGATAGGTGACGCATAGGGGCTTCTAGACTCTGAAATTATTCCAGCTTCTTTCAAATCATTTAAATGTTTTCTCACATCCTCCAAATCCTTTGGAGGTAAGCGTCTAGAGCGTTCTCTGAATGGTTTGTCCTCCGTCACTCGAATGCTGTGTTGTGTGCTCTTTGCACAACCAATGTCAAACTCACTACAGGAGAAAACCTCTTTCCTTTCCATCATTCTTTGACACAGCCTCTCCTTCCACTCAGGAGGCACAGGAGAATCTGCGAAGTTGAAAGACGAGGGGGATAGTTGAGATGTGGACGGCTTAGAGGACTTCTTTTCAGGGACTGCATTTATTACATCCACCCTGTGCAAATGAGCAATTTGCATACCACGTTTCAATGTCACAGAATGATTTGATACATTTCTCAAAGTTACTGTGATACGACGACAATGAACAGCACTTGCTTTATCAACAACGGGCATCACTAACAGTTCTTCAGGGAAGTAACCCTCCTCTGGACGTTCTACAAGAACAGCCTGACCAGAAAACCCCCCCACAAATTTTGGCACGCCAACCACTTTTGCAACGCCCCCAGGAGACAGCACTAAGGGCTTCTCTCGAGTGAACCAGACTGTTCCTCTTTTTAGGTCAGCTGTGTCATCTGGGGTGCTCCGAAACTTCTCATAAGCCTCTTTTATTGAGGGGTGAACAGACATGTTATGTAAGAAATTATCTCCGTTTTGTGTCTTGCAGGAATGAAATAGGCTCCGAACTATGGAAGTGTTTGTGCCAACCACAATAGAAATCTCACCTTTCATGACTGGGTCTGGACACACAAGCACAATTGTTTCTATGGTCTTAGCTACACCCACTACATCTCCAGCAAACTCAAGTTTCAAACACATATAACCATCATATGGATATCGGTCTACACTGAGGCCCCAAATCTCCAAGCACTCAATAGGGGTCAAGGGCAGGTGTTTCAGATACTTGTCATAAAAGGAGCGGTACAGCAGGGTAACTTGGGACCCACTATCAAGCAAAGCTTTGGCGTAAATGCCCTCAACTTGTACAGGAACAACAGAACTAGGTCCAATTAAACCCTCTGGCAAATCAGCCTTGCTTTCTTTTAGCGTATCACACTTTGTGGAACGTGTTCTCTCCAGAGCATCAGGCCGTTCCTTTACTGAGCTCCTGGGAAGTTTCCCATCAGCTGTTTTGCTTTCAGGAGACGCTTATTTACTTTTCGGAGATTCTCTGGGTTTTCACACTCCCGCTGAAAATGACCATCTTCACCACATTTGTAGCAAAAAACATCTGCACCATATTGAAATCTGGGAGTTCTCTCTTTCCCACTTGCATATTTTACAGCAGCTTTTTGAGTGTGGTTCTGGATTGCATGCTGTGGTGGACTTTCTGATGTAGCGACAGAGACAGATAGCAGACGTGCAATATCACTTTTAAGCCCCTGAATTTCCTTCTTCAGACTCTCTATGGCATGGTTGGTCTCCACTCCAACAGCTACTGATGGTGCAGACTCTGGTTGTTTTGACACCACTGACGCCGTAGCACAACCTGCACACTTAACCGCAGATGAAGAAACAACATTCTTCACTCTTTCTCTTTCAAGAACCATCCCCTCTTCTTCTCTTACCTCACGAAGGAGCTCTGTGAAGCTTGGAGCGGGCTTTAGCTTGTAAGTCATCCTTATACGAAGTGCAGCAAAATCATGAGTGAGTGCACCTCTAGCAATTTGCTCGATGCGTGTCCTGTTCATGTCAGTGACGTCGATCCCACCTTTCCGATGAACAGCGTGCAGCAGTTTGTCTAACCTGAGTAAGTATCCTGACAACTTCTCAGTTTCTTGCTGGAGTGTGTTACGGAACTTTACCATGAGATCAGCTGCACTATCTGTGGTCCCAAAAGCTGTTTCTAGGGCCTTAAGATACTCGTTGGCAGTGGCACTGGGGTTAGTGGCTCTTAAACCCCGGACAATATCTGCTGCAGGCCCTTTGAGACTTTCAGCGATTCTCTGTTTCTTGACAACATCAGAACATTGCCACTCATCCAGCAGGTGGGTGGTCTGTTCCGCCCAAGAGTCATACTCCTCTTCTCCAGGTAGCGTTGGCTTTATGCCCGAGAAGAAGCGAAGTTTCCGATAGCATTGTCCGTCCATAGGCGGGGCTTGACATTTTTCCACAAGCAAAGAGATGGCATTGACAAGCTCTGTGTTCAAGTCAGGAACAGTGGGTGGGGCAGGCGTGGTCTTAAGCAAACCTGTCACATCATCTAAAGTCTTTCCTTCACTGGCTAAGAATGATACTAGCTTGGATTGGAAACCTCTTTTGTCACTAGTCACATGGAAAGTCTGAAAATCAGGGACACTTACTACCCACAAGTCTGACGGGTCCCCAGCAACCAACTGTTCAGGTAAGTCAGTTTTAGTCATGTCATCTGTGGTCTCAACTAATACGGACTGATTGTTGTTTGTGCGTGTTAGACACCGTCCTCTGATTTTAGTGCGACCAAAAATTTTAACTTCATCAAGTACCTTATAAATGTTCTCATCAGTAACATCAAGAGAAACCCCGCTAAGCACAATAGATTTCTTAACATCAATACCTTTGTCGTCACACCATTTGATTATTTGTTCGGACTCCATGTTTTGTTTTGAGTTTTTTTTTTTTTTTTCAAAACCAGTCACACAAAACACACTCAGTATTGTGATTACAGTACTATTACAACCCCGGTCAACATTGACCGAATTTCTTCCTTTTTTTTTTTTTTTCCTTTGCTCACCAATACACTAGTGAACAATAACGATCCCGGACGAGCCCCCACATGTAGCCCTCAAAGGCAGTACTCACAAAACCGTTGAACCCTCAGTTCACTGGGGGAAAAAACCCCAAACCGATTGTCGTAGGAACGAGCCCTCAAAACGCTTCAGTAGGCACAGCGACTCGATCCCGTAGCGTCGAAGCGGCAGCCCGGTGGCGTTGAGCAGGCGGGACCCGTGGCGTTCAGCAGACAGGACCCGTGGCTTTTCAATAGTAAATCCGTTCGCGTCCAAAAACAGTCCAAGCATCCGTTCGTCCATCAAACAGTCCAATCATCCGTTCGTGTCCAAAAACCAGGTGCAGACCCCCGCCCAAAAAAAACTCTCTCCCTCTGGTCCCGCATCTCCCGCTCTTCCTCTCCACGACTCACCTCCTTCCCCCAATCCCATTGGACCACCACCCCTTCAATCAATCATTAAAACAAGAAAAAAAACCTGAAATGTTCACAGACCCCTCGGGACGCAGGACACCCCAGTATCCATCCACACAAAGAACCAAACAAACTTTTAACTAGTTTTCACAACAGCAATTCAAACAAATACAGTTTAACACATTTTAGTCAGTACACTACATATTCATACATCTACAGGTTGCAGTACATGTGGCTGAAAAGCAGACTGATGATGAGCAGTGCTACACAAACAAGAACTGCAGTATGATGGACAGTCACCATACAGACACTTTTACGGGGCAATATTTGTGGTCTGTCTTGGGGACTTGAAATTCTGAGAAGCATATATACCTGTTTGTCTGGTGACCCGTTTAGGGTGTACCAAGCTTCTTGTCAAAGTCAGCTAGGATAGGCTCCTGCTTACCTGTGACCCTAAACTGGATGAAGTGGTAAACAATGCCATGGCAAAGCATTTGGCCTTCAATTTGTGTATAGCAGTCATGCTGGAACAGAAAAGGGCCTTCCCCTAACTGTGCCCACAAAGTTGCATGCCTATGTTGGTACAAAATTGGCCAGTTAGTTGGCTATTAGGATTACACAAATCATCCATTTATTTTCGATGACATCCTTAGTAGGGGTCGCTGGTAAGTGGAGCCTATTCCAGCTGACTTTGGGAGAGAGGCTGGGTAACCCCTGGACTCGTTGCCAAACAACCATTCACGATCACGTTCACACGAATGGACAATGTAGAGCCTTCATTCGGAAATTCCTTCATTCCCTCCTCACTAAACCCGATCAAAACTAATTTGAGACCAGATAATGAATGACATGACGGGACAGCAAGGTCTGGTTCAAGACCAACCTGTCAGAGGTTGTACATCAAAGACATCCATGATGTAGCAGGATTGGACTTCTCCACCACAAGCAGATTTCAGTGGCGAGACATAACAAAGTACAAACACAGCATTTAAGTACAGTAATCAAGTACAAATACTTTATTACTGACGTAAATAGAGAAAGGTCAAGTCACCAAGCTCTCTTGCAGATGTAGGAATTGTGATTTCCACCACTGGTGGATGTGGGAGTTGTGCTTGCACCAATATTTTGGATTGAGAACCCCGTCACCAAGCCAGATCAAAACTAATTTGAGACCACGGAATGGCCATGACAGCACCACAAGGTCTGGTTCAAGACAAACGTGTCAGAGGTTGTGCAGTTGGCCTGAATGAATGGGTTGTTTCTACACCACAGTTGGATGCTCGTGGATGTGTGTTTCCAGGCGCCCGAGCATGTGTGAGTGTATCTCAGAGGCAATGAGACCTTGGACAGAGGAGTAATTGATTCAGAGAATCTTCGAATCAATTGGTGGACAGCTGTGGCCGAGGAGATTAGAAGTGAAGCGCGGGCTGCCTGGAGTGTAGTCAGACGGGCCCCAGAGCAAAGAGTAATCTCAGGATTATAGACCTGGGGGAGATGTACCTGTTTTCTCTCATTTTGTTGCCCCCTTGCTCCGCCACCAGTGACAGTCTATCAAACACAAACCACTTTCCTTGCAAATCGCTGCAATCCTTTGTCCATCTTTAGGGGATTGAAAACAAAAAACCCTAAAAGCTCCTGCTGACATCAGGCTAAAATATCGACTCGGGTACAGCGGAAAACATCTGTGGAAAACGTATTTTTAATACATTGATTCGCTGCATTTTCGTTTCAATAACCGCCAATTGGAAAAGGAGCATCATCTGAGGCGTTGTAGCTCAAAAGGAACCACTTAACATAATGAAAAATACGTTGACATGTTCAAAGGTCATTTCTGTAATTGTTTCGCTCGGACTGATTGCAGACAAAAGCTGCCGAGCTCGGTCGACTCGGCTGAACTATATCTCATTGCCTTTTTGCCTTAATATGTTGATGCCTAAATCTGTCATATTAATGGAGCTAAAAGTGCCCCAAGAAGGACGAAAGGAGGAGTTTTCCCTTCATATTTTTTAAAGTGCTATATGGTTTAATAGAGCTAAATCATATGGGACACGGTCAAAAGTGGGGGTTTAAACAAAGTGCGGGGTTGCGATTGGTTTTATTTAGAGCAGGGAATCATTACCGTATAAGTTCAAACTGTGCGTAATGCTACACTGGCATAAACATTTGTTTTAATTCAGCACAGTGCATTTGGTAAGTACAGTTCATTTGGATTTAACGTTAAAGTTCAGTAAGTTTATTCTTCTTTAATAATCTTTCATCTTTAAGAACAGGTTTTTTTTCAGACAATTTACTTAGGTATAATTTGCATTTAACTTGTTTTTTTAGATGTTACTTGGTGTAAAAAGTTTGAGACCTACTGATTTAGAGCTGTTCTTGCTACGCAAAATCGAATTTTCAAAATATGTATTTATAACGCCCTGATGAATTGACGATAATTCAGTTTAAAAACTGAAAAATTCTTTAGTCCACTTTCTGTTCCTGTCAAGGTCCGATTTCTAGAACATCACACTATCTCACATCTCACTCATTTACTGTAAACTCTGCTCTAAAGAGTCCAATGTGAGGATGTACAGAAACAAATCCTAAATTACGTGTATTTGCCTTATCACCATCCATCCATCCATCCATCTTCTACCGCTTATCCGAGGTCGGGTCGCAGTGGCAGTAGCTTTAGCAGGGACGCCCAGACTTCCCTTTCCCCAGCCACTTCATCCATCTCTTCCGGGGGGATCCCGAGGTGTTCCCAGGCCAGCCGAAGGACGTAGTCTCTCCAGCGTGTCCTGGGTCGTCCCCGGGGTCTCCTCCCTCGCCTTATCACATTTAACAGAAAGCTGTGATGTATAATCTTTTGAATAAATAATACTGTATATAAAAAAGCGAGGCGGCACGGTGGACGACTGGTTAGAGCATCTGCCTCACAGTTCTGAGGGCTGGGGTTAAATTCCCGCACCCGGCTGTGTGGAGTTTGCATGTTCTCCCCGTGCGTGTGTGGGTTTTCTCTGGGCACTGCGGTTTCCTCCCACATCCCAAAAATATGCAAGGTAGGTTAATTGAAGACTCTAAATTTCCCGTAGGTGTGAATGTAAGTGTGACTGGTTGTTTGTTTATGTGTGCCCTGCGATTGGCTGGCAACCAGTTCAGGGTGTACACCGCCTCCTGCCCGATGATAGCTGGGATAGGGTCCAGCACTCCTGCGACCCTTGTGAGGATAAGCGGCTCAGAAAATGGATGGATGGATAAAAAAAAGCAATATATACCGTAATTTTCTGATGCTTGGTTTTGGCGCATTTAAGAAATTAAAGGTGAAGAATGTCAAAGTGGTGATTTCATCCTTCCTTCCTCTTCTGAAAATGTTTAGACACCCTTGGATAAATTAACTGATTTCACTCTGTTGAGCGTTCTCGGACAAGGTTTTATTGGATTTATGTCTTCCATGTTTGTGGAGTGTTTCTTACACATCAGCCATGGATGTGAAGTGTGCTGCCACATGACAACATTTACGTTTTTTTTTCTCGTTTAGATGATAATGCTGCTCTTTTGTCTATATGTAGTTGGATTGAAACAACATACAATGATAATCATAATAAAATTTTTATAACATCTACATCATGGGATCAAAAATTGAATTCTAATTAATTGAGTCAGCACTCCAATTCTCACCTGTCCAAAATGAGGCATTTCCAACTTTTTAGAAGATGTAAACAATCTGGCAACAAGTCCATTTTCATTATGAGCACTTTAACAGCTTGCCGAAAACCCGTTTACTTCCGTGAGAGAACAGCAGCTCTGGAATAAAGAGATAATGGCCTACAAAAAATAAGAGCAGGATGCAAAGCAGTACACCATTTAGTCGTGCAGGCGCAATCAAGCACTCATCAACATGTAGTAGGGATTGCAGATTGAAGGGGATTCACTTGTCTTAAAATAAGACAACAGACAGATAATGAAGGGTGAACAAGCCAGGAGTGCAAATTGTTCCCAAACCAGCAACACTAAAGTCACCTGTGTGAACTACTACAATACCAATTATTTCTGTTTTTTTCTGACATTTTTGTTTAGTGGTATGCCATGAGATGTTTCTAATACAAAATATACCTGTATGCCTTAGCACAATAAACGTTGGGGAACATTGGCCTAAAGGATTATTTTATACTTATTCATGTCCCTCAGTGGGAAATTCACCTCCCACTCAGATGTATACTTTGTCACTAGCTGCATTTGTTCCCCCTGTAGTTGGACTCGAACCAGCGTCCGGCTCCAAAGGCCAAGTCGTTACAGACTCAGCTATTACTGTAGTGTGTTTGTCGGGAAAAATTGTCAAAGTCCAACTCTAACAACTGGTGGTCTGAAGCAACGTCAAAGCTCCCTAATTTCTTTTCTAGTGACACGGTTTTCATTTCATGACTGAACATGTTCTGACCATGGAGATTAAAAATGCAACAATCGCTGAGGCAAAGATACAGTATCGCAGTCCCGCATATTACTGCTTTAGGGAAGTTGACAGGATAGTACTTGTATCAACCCTTCGCGGTCACATTGATGAGGGCAGCGGATTTGGCGGCAGCTCATCAAAGAGGCTCGACAGGCTCTAATGGTGATTACTGGCCCATTTGCATTAAGGGAATCACAAGGCGATTCCTTATACGCGAGCGACTGTTGCACCAAAGTTGATGACCTGGGAAAGCAAGCGTCATGCTAACCAGTCAAGTGCAATGAGGGTTGAGTATACCAGAGAAGACGCAGAAGGTTTAATCGGCATGGAAGTGCCGCCATAATGCTTGCTCCTCATTAGAGTCGATTAGACAACCAATCATGACAACTGCTATTACTGCCCATGCCAGCAGTAAGCTGATCTAAAGTATAGCTGTATAAAACATGACAGCCGCTAAGGAATATTACCTTTACAGTTATACTGTAATGCGTTATGGTGGTTACAATCAGGGGCGTAATCAACATTTCAGATGTGGGGGACGGGCGGACACATTTTTCAGGAGTAAACCAACTTTATTGTTATTATCTCGCATTCAACTGCACCTCTTTGTAGTGCCCAAAGAACTGTATAACCAAACTGTAAAAAACATGTTCACTACTATTGTTGTTTTTTTTTTTTACTGTTATTTTCACAATGGCACAGTGGCCGACTGGTTAGCACATCTGCTTCAGTTTTCTCTGGGTACTCTGGTTTATATGTGCCCTGCGATTGGCTGGCAACCAGTTCAGGGTGTACCCCGCCTTTCGCCTGAAACAGGGTCCGGCATTTATGAGTGGGAGAAAAACATACTGGTGGAAATGAGCTTCCTGCCTGGTAAATGTATTTTTTTATTTTGTTATGATTTTATTATTGTGAAAAATAATTCAACTACTGAAATTTTGAAAATAAAATCTAGGGATGCAAGGCAGAGTAAAAGTTGGAAACTGTGGCATCATTATTATTATTATTATTAACTATTAAGGTCACACAAAACATGGATACAAATTTTACAATAATGTTCTAATATTTTAGGAATCAAGTTCAAACATCAGATTGTTTTTTTTCGAGAAAAAAGCTGGTCAAATAGAATTTTTATGCACTCTTATGTTTTGACCTCTGTCTCGAAAAAACAACTTTATTCTCAGAAAATTATAACTTCCTCTGAAAAAATATTATTTTCATACTATTACAACTTTATTCTCATATTTTAATTAGTAAAATAAAGTCTTATGATATTACTCAAGGGTTGGACGTCTCCACGAATTTTATCGAGGCCCCATGGAGGGTTAACCATTGACAAAATGCAACTTGTGTTTACACCTTGACATTTCTGCCATAATCCAAGTGTGACGAGGGTTGATGAAACTGATATTTTCCACTATGGCCTGGAGGTAAAGGTAAGGAACGGTGGTTCAAATGAATATTTTAGATGCGGGAAAAGACAGCCGGGGTTTGTGAGTGGAGGTGTAAATGCACCAGTGTGTATGTACAGCGATCCAAACACGGGATTAGGATGAGACGTTGGAAAAGCTCCTTTTTCCCCGAGCTCGGCTTCCAACTGCAAGCCCCACTGATTCTTACACTTACATGCAAATTGAGGTGGTAACAAATGGAAAAAAAATAGAGCAAAGCAGCCAGTGTGCAAATAAAGAGGCAAGTAAGGTCGAAAGTTAACCCCTAAACATTCCAAAGGCATTTTTTTGCTGCTTCATTTTGGCGCGATGTTAATCTCCAGCTACACTTCTTTGTTTAACATTGCCCATGGGGTTTAAAAATAGATAAGACTGGAATAATATAACAGCACTATTTCTCCAAATCCTCCGCGATTACTTTTATATCACCTCATAACTGCAGCAGACGCAGACCTTCGATAATCCGATACAAAGTCAGAAATTACCTGAACTAGACTCTGTTTCATAGACATGTTGTTTCTCCCTGGATACCGTGCCATCTTGTAGTGGTAGCTTTTAATCAACTTGCTTGTCCAGAACTTTTCATTTGTATTTGTATTTCTAGAAAAAATAAAATATTTTTTATTTTGAGCATTTATTTACTCAACCGCAGAAGAGGGCACACTTTTATTATTTGTACATGGGCCATTCCGCCGGATCGGTGCCATTTGTGTCCTGAGGAAACAAATTGTATAGACGCATAATAAAATGAAGTGTAAAATCCATGTTTTTGGCGGCACGGTTGACAACTGGCGGCACATCTGCCTCACAATTCTGAGGACCGGGGTTCAAATTCCGGCCTCACCTGTGTGGAGTTTGCATGTTCTGCGTGGGGTTTCTCCTCCCACATCCCAAAAACGTGCATGGTAGGTTAATTGAAGACTCTAAATTGCCTGTAGGTGTGAATGTGAGTGCAAATGGTTGTTTGTTTATACTGTGTCCTGTGATTGCCCGGCAACCAGTTCAGGTACACTGTCTCTGCTTCCTAAAATTAGGCTTTACCATGAGATGTAATAATTTACATCCTTTAAAAATGTTATACTTGTTACATATTTGTGTTATTCCTTATCGTAACTACAAATTTCTGTCCTCAAAAATTTTTTTTAAAAATAAAATAAAATAATTTTGTTTTAATTCACACTTTAATCATGCCCGGCCCACTGCGCCTTGTATGGCAGCAGCCGCCCATTGGTGTATGAGTGTGTGTGTGTGTGTGTGTGAATGGGTGAATGTGTGAGCATCTGTAAAGCAGTTTGGCCACTGTGATGGTGTAGTTAAAGCGCTATATAAGTCCACTCCATATACCATTTACCATAACACATTAACCCCCTCGGAAAAAAAATTGTCACATGGTCTACAGGAAGTTGCATTATTCAGTTCTTCTGCAGGCAATGGGAAGGCCAAAAGTAAGTTCACTCATTTATTTTTTTCCATGATGTTTTAACCGTGATATAATAATAATATAATATAACAAATCTGTTTATCATTCGTTCTTTTCATTTTCAACTGGTAGTCGAAAAACAAAAAAGTGCATGGTTATGATTTTTTTTTTGGTTAATTCAACAGAAAAGATGAAAAAAACACAAGATTTTTCACATTTCAAATTTAGGTTTAGATTAAAATACAAAATGGAAGAACAGGCCACGGCTGGATTTTATTTTAATATTTAATTGGTCGGGTTTACATGACCATTAAGTTGAGTAATGAGCATTAGTAAAGATATGTTAGCTTTTTAGCCGCCACAATCAGTCAGGACCACGACCACCATTCATCAAATGATCCATCCAATGATTTGAGGTTAAAATTATAGTTACGAAAAATCATTTCTCCCCCCGCCTTTTTGTGTTTGAAAACAATACAAATAATAAGTCACTCTTTTGTTTTTGTTTTTTTATTTTCGATTGCTGATTGGAAATCGAAATAACAAATGATGTACGGACTGGAACACGGAGGCACAAAACTCATACAGGTATTCGATATGCTATTTGTGTATGTCATCAGGTGCTGCTGTTTTGGTTAGCAACAGAGTTCAAATGGGTTCTGCAGTCAACTATCAATTCTATGTGTGAACAATTGTGACTATAAACTGAAATAATAAGCATTACTATTTTTTTTATGGTTGTGGGTAAAGGGAGGTGTTCATTGGAGGGAGGCAATCATTTGTCTTAAGTGGATGAGTAAACTTACTGAGCTAATAATAGCTTGTCTTGTCCTTAATTCCCTATTTGTGTTAGCTTTATATTCTTGTGTCATATTCAGGATTAACTCCACTGCTGTTGCGATGTTGACTTTGTTTTTAGGGGTTATTGCGCCACGTATTACTATGGAATATATTTTCATACGGTTGTTACATAGAGTTGTCATGCTCGTGACATTTCAGTGACATTTAAATGAGGCGAGGGTATATTATATGTCATGAATTTCAAAGTCCTACTTTCCTCCTATTTTTTTATCTGCCTTGTATTCCAAATGTGTCTGTGGCCCACCTAAGTCAGACATTTTTTCATCCATTCGGACTTTAATTCAATTAACACGGACATCTACATTCGATCATGGGAATTATTCACTCCCCCTCTTCACATTTTTTCCACTTCTGTATAATTTATCAAATTAGGGTCATATTACCAGCTGGCTCCCAATGTTGATTAATGTGATTTGATAAAAAGAAGTAATTCTTATGCTGATTCACTGCTGATCATTGGAGAGACAGCTGACATTAATTATCATCACTGTTGCCAACGCTGCTGGCATGAAATGTTCTCATTACCTCCAATGCCAAATCATTTAACACCAAGATGAAGGAAACTGATGGATATTTGATGGGTAAAATCCAAATAAATGAGAATATTTACAAATGAGCTAGCTCAATCACTTGCTAGCTCACCAATACATCTGTTAGCTGATAAGCGCTAACTCGTAAAATTTCCAAAATATTTACCTCGATATCATCCACAACAGTCTCTGCGGGTTTTAAGTTGTGTATGAAAACTTGATATGAATAATGTAGTTTAGTCTTTTGTCTTCTAATGCGTAGAGACAGTTAAGTGTATTTGCCAGGCATGCTAATGTTAACAATTTATTATGCAGAACCACACTGGGTTTGACTCAAACCCTGATTGAAATGCAATTGTTGGTCTCTGCAGTGAACGTAGCATGCTGTGTCTGCATGTAGAATTGCCCCAGGCACGACAGACCCGCCAATGACACGGTTAAGCTACCTGCAACTGCTAGCTGAATAACGCCGGCTGTACTCAGCAAACTCTCAGTCCATTCAAGGGTTCATTGCTGCAAAGAAAAGTAAACCACGCTCATTTGATATGATGTCTTTACAAGGCTGGAAATAGAAAGGCCCAAGATTAAATTTGTTATCTGATTATTCTGCACGTTTCTAGCGGCCTCCACATTTCCCAGTATCACTGAAATATCCCAACAATGACATGGAACATGTCTTGTTCCATGTGAGGGCGGCAATTCAGCATTTGGTCTGTGCTAAAAGAAAAAAGGTTCCTCTTAGGTGTGGTGACTAATAAAGTAGAGCTTAGACGCCACGCTCTCCTGGAAATGATAGTCCTTCCGCTTTTCTACAGACCTTTCCTAATGTTTGTAAACACTAGGTGCCAGGGTACTTCCTGGTGCCAGAAAAGTGATTGACTACTGTTGACCTGAACTGAAACGATGACACTTGTTGTGTTTGGGGATGCACTGCCAGATGTAGCCCAAAGGTTTTTTTTTCTTTTTTTTTTCTCAATTTCCTTCAAAATAATCAAACTTAGAGATAAGCTTGCAAGACTGCCTAGTGGCCGTGCACTAGTCACTTCTAAAGGGACAAACTGGGAAGAAAACCTCCATCATCTGATTTGTGGAAAGCTTGATCTTTTGTAGTTTGAAGATGCGTCTCACATCCTGTTCATGAATGGTCAGCACAGAAGTCAGAGGTGCCATGGTGGTCAGTGGTATGGCTGGGTGGATGTGGGGTTTGAAAGTGTCCTTTTCAAATCTGCAGTAGAAGGTGTTGAAGTGGTCAGCTCGTCCTCGTTTGTTCGCCGCTTGGGGGGATGGTCGCTTGTAGTTGGTTAGCTATTTTAATCCTTGCCAGACTGACAGTCTTTGGCAGTGAACTGTTTTTCCATCTTTTCTGCATAATTTCTCTTTGCGATGTTAATTACTTTTGTCAGCTTGTGCAGGGCTGTGTCCCCACTACGATAGGTGTCCTCTTTAGTCTGGTGAAGTTGCTTAAGTTTGGCAGTGAACCACAGCTTGTTGTTATTGAATGTGCAAAATATCTTTCTTGGTACATCTTCAGAGAAACTGATATAGTATATAATATACTGTCTGTATATTCATCTAGGCTGCCAGTTGAAGTTTCAAAGACACTCCAGTCTGTGGACTCTAAACAGCTTTGAAGTTCTATCTTTCCTTCATTGGTCCACTTCTTCACTGTTTTCACCATAGGCTTTGCACATTTAAGTTTGTGTCTATATGTTGGTATTAAGTGAACTAAGCAGCGATCAGACGAGCCCGGAGCTGCACAGGTGATAGCACGGTATGTCTGTGACTCTGATCCAGTTGCCAAAACCTCCCCCACAAATTGATAAGCTCCATTCTTCCAAGCGGCCCTGCTGTTCAAGACAACCACTAGCCTACTGGACCTTAACCTAATTAGCAGCTTCACATCAAATCTTGATTCCCGACTCCTTTCCTTCTTTTGAAGATAACGACCAAAAGGTGGGACCCTCTCTCCAAAGGGACCAAGCTGGGACAGATCGACAACTGAACACAAATACAGCAATTAACTATTTGCTTAATATTCAAACATGCACGCAAGGCGCCATCCACTGGCGTTTGAGAGTACTGAAACCCGTGAACTTCCACAACCACAAGTTTTCTTCTCCCGCCTGTTTTTGTTTTAATCTTTTTGCATCCTTTTTCTTGTTCAACCAAACCTGTCTCCGTGCGTCCCAAGACGACTAAGACAGACAGCCCACAGACTAACGAACCTACCGTCGTGAGTACCACAACAAGTGCCTATTAATTTTGGCTATTAAAAATTCCTACCTTCACACAAAATCCCAACTTTGCTCTCGCTTTGACTCAATGCATTAAACACTCACATTCTCAACTTTAGCCCCACAACACACCATGTTATATTTCCCTTTTCGTACGCCTATTTTTCTTTGTTCCACCATTATTCGTGTTTCCTTTTTGTAGTAAAAAAAACTGAATTGTTGAAATTTTTGCAGATTTCTTAAAAAAGAAAAACTGAAATATCACACAGCCATAAGTATTCAGACCAACAATTTCTATCTTGGTCTCATCAGACTTCATCTTATTTCTCACCATCTTGGAGTCCTTCAGCTGTTTTTTTTTTTAGCAAATTCCATGCGGGCTTTCATGTGTCTTGCACTGAGGAGAGGCTTCCGTCGAGCTACTCTGCTACAAAGCCCCAACTGGTGGAGGGCTGCAGTGATGGTTGATTTTCTAGAACTTTTGCACATCTCCCAATTGCATCTCTGGAGCGCAACCACAGCCTCTTTGGGTTCTTCTTTACCTCTCTCACCAAGGCTCTTCTCCCTCAATTGCTCAGTTTGGCTGGACGGCCAGCCCTAGGAAGGGTTCCGGTCGTCCCACATGTCTTCCATTTAAGGATTATGGTGGCCACTGTGCTCTCAGGAACGTAAAGTGCAGCAGAATTTTTTTTGTAACCTTGGCCAGATCTGTGCCTTGCCACAATTCGGTTTCTGAGCTCTTCAGGCAGTTGCTTTGATCTCATGATTCTCATTTGCTCTGACATGCACTGTGAGCTGTAAGGTCTTATATAGACAGGGGTGTGGCTTTCCTAATCAAGTCCAATCAGTATAATCAGACACAGCTGGACTCCAATGAAGGTGTAGAACCATCTTAAGGATGATCAGAAGAAATGGACAGCACCCGAGTTAAATATATGAGTGTCACAGCAAAGGGTCTGAATACTTATGGCTGTGTGATATTTCAGAATTTCAACAATTTTCTGTTTTTTTTCCGTTTTTTAACTTTATCCCGGGGGAAATTAAAATGTGTCTGCTCATCTTTTGACAATGTTCCACAGTAATACATTGTAATGATGTTTAACATTGATATTTGTAAAGTTCTACTAAATTGTGTTACTTCGGACAGTGCTAGTGTTTCGATGCTAAAGCTAAAATGTAAATGCCACCCATCCATCCATTTTCTGTACAGCTTATCCGCATTAGGGTCGCGGAGCGCTGGAGCCTATCCCATCTGACTCTGGGCAAGAGGCGGCGTACATCCTGAACTGGTCGCCAGCCCATCGCAGGGCACATATAAGCAAACAACCATTCGCACTCACATTCACACCTATGGGCAGTTTAGAGTCTTCAATCAACCAACCACGCGTGTTTTTGGGATGGGGGAGGAAACCGGAGTACCCGGAGGAAACCCATGCAGGCACAGGGAGAACATGCAAACGAGCGAGGCCGTATTTGAACCTGGGTCCTCAGAACTGTGAGGCAGATGTGGTAACCAGTCGTCACCGTGCTGTCCTAAAATGTAAATGTTTTAACAATTTGATAGAAATCTTACCCTATCATCAAATCGTTTAAAAAAAACAACTAAAAATGTATACCTTATCTTAACTTAATGATTGCTGCTGTCTCTGTGTAAGGTAATACACCTTTTATGTCACAGGTGGTGAACATCTTGAGGTAGTTTAACAATTTCTGGACAAAGTGGAAAGAGCTTAGGCTAGTGTTTGGCCTCCAAAAATCAGATCTGGGAAGCAGAAGCTTTATCCTCAAAGTGGACTGCTCTTGTCTTCGACTCGCCTGGCTGCAATCCATGCTGAAGGAAAGAAGGACTGCCTTCACCGCTTTCATCTATGGAAGAGTACCAATATGCTGTGGCCTTTGGGAAACACAAAAGGTCCCACAAGTGAAGACAGAGCCTGATTGATGGTTTTCTCAGTAAGTATATTGCTTCTTAGATAGTTAACAATAGTGGAAATTGTGAAAATTAATCAGTTCAAATGTGGGGGACCCTAATATAGGCAAAGTTTATGAAGCTAAATTAGGGTCATAATTTTTTTTTTTTTTTTAATAAATAGAGTTGAAACTCACAGTTCATGTTTTGATATTGAAATTTGAAAAATAAAACAATGTAAGTAAAAAAAAAATAATTATTGTATTTTTAATAAGTTATCTACTTTCATCAAAATCTTAGTTCTTAGCATCTTCAGTTTCAAATCCTAGGGAGAGGGGTGTGGAATAATGATGGACAGCATGAAAGAGGCATCTCCTCTGCTTGCTCAAAGCTGCTGCTCCCTCAGGAGATGCTGCTCCTGTCTTCTGAGGAAGCAGCTAACACACTGTTTCACAGATCTTCTATCCACACCTCCGCCTTCATACCATTCCCCCAATGCAAAATCCCGGTCAAAAGTCAAAAGATTAGAAACTGTATAAATGATTATTGATGAGAATAAATAACATTCATAATAAAATAATTTAATTTTTAAATTTAAAAAAATAATATCAAAATAGAAGAAATCACACTTTTCCATCTATCTTTGCCACGACACTGCCACAGATATTGTGTAACATGAGACATTTAGTTTACTGACCGATTTCATTTATTTCACTATTTCCATACTTATTTTTGTCATAGTGCAACATTCTCTAGAGACTTAATACATTAACAAACGTGTCATGTGACACAATTCATGGGATCAGAAGAAAAAGTAGTCTATCGCTGTAGTGTACTTTGTTGTACCTATAGAGGTGTCACGATTGTCATACAGCGGCTGAAATAAGTATTTAACACGTCACCATTTTTCTCACTAAATATATTTCCAAAGGTGCTATTGACATGAAAATTTCACCAGATGTTGGCAACAACCCAAGTAATCCATACATTACATAAGAAAGAAAGAAATTATAAAAGTCTATATTATGAGAGTGTGTGAGAGGGGATACCCAAGCAATCTGCATATTCATGAGTTATTTGTCGCAATAAGTGAGTGGCCCTACACCCAGCGAAAAAGTCCCAGGGAGGTGTGCCTGCGGACACATACAAGTGAATTTACACCGTTTCGCATGCACAAAAACTGTGCCTGCACCGCGGTGGCTGAGGACCCCACCCAATTAATTGAGAGGCGGGATCGGGCCCATGAGTCCACCCGAGAGGAGCCCGGCGGACGGGACACGTCCCACACTGAGGGACCCAGGGCGGTCCGCTGGTCTCGGATTCGACTCCCAAAGTCTTAGTCTTGACTCGGTCTCGGACCGACCGGACTCGGTATTTTCCAGCACTGATCTGCTATTCGTCAACTTCATTAATGTGATAATAAGGATAAGTGTTTAGTACATTGAATTCATATGTTAATAACTCCCCACCAACCCCGTAATGACCACACAATTAACTGTATTGTGACTGACATGAATAGGAACTGTTTTTTTTTTTTTTTGGTTCTTCACAATAAAACATCACAGCTGGCCAAAATCCACCTAACAGCCACCAACTCAAACAGCAGTGTTACTTGGAAATATATTATAAAGTATATATATATATATATATATATATATATATATATATATATATCCATCCATCCATCCATTTTCTGAGCCGCTTCTCCTCACTAGGGTCGCGGGCGTGCTGGAGCCTATCCCAGCTGTCATCGGGCAGGAGGCGGGGTACACCCTGAACTGGTTGCCAGCCAATCGCAGGGCACATACAAACAAACAACCATTCACACTCACATTCATACCTACGGGCAATTTAGAGTTGTCAATTAACCTACCATGCATGTTTTTGGGATGTGGGAGGAAACTGGAGTGCCCGGAGAAAATCCACGCAGGCACGGGGAGAACATGCAAACTCCACACAGGCGGGGCCGGGGATTAAACCCGGGTCCTCAGAACTGTGAGGCAGACGTTCTAACCAGTCGTGCACCGTGCCGCCTATATATATATATATATATATATATATATATATATACTATATAATATATATTTAATCTATATATGTGTCGTATACTTATTATTGTGTTACAATATCGCTATTCCTCATTAACTTATTATCAATGCATTTTACCTGTAGGTAGTATATGATGTTTTGGTCAGCCAGTAAGAAGCTGCGTAGTGTATGACGCATCGCTAGGCTAGTCGACTTACTACAAAGCTGAACCCGAACATGAATGAATGCGTTATTTTTTCTGATCCAAGTTGCCCAATAAATATGCCTTTTGGGCAAAGCACACATCTTATCTGCGAATCTGACTGATATCTGCGGGGTCTTTTCCAGAATAAGTCAGACCCCTATGGAGATCAGGCATTTTTGATCCCTGTAATTACAAGGGACAGAAAGTTGGTCAAAGAAATATGGCACAAAAAAAAATAGAACTACAAACTTAGTGAGGATAAAATGTTAATCTATCATTGTCTCCAGTTATCTTTGCGAGACTAGCTCTTTTCAATATCAGGTCAGTGGGTAAGAAATCTATGTAATGACATCATTACAACCTATGATCTGGACGTTTTGTTGCTAAATGAAACGTGGTTAACAGAAAGTAGCTGTAATACCATTTTAAATAAGGCAACCCCAGCAAATTTTTATTTTATGAACAAGTGTCGAATAGGGAAAAAAGGCGGTGGTGTTGCTGTTATTTTTAAAATCATATTACATCTGAAGCCACCCAGGTAAAACATTACCATGTAATTACCATTTCAGAATTTGATAGCAGTTGACCATAAAAACTGTAGAGAAAACGGCTCGAACTCATGAAGCGTTCAGAAGATCCAGAAACTTCTAACACTTCATCTGCATGAGGGTGAGTCCATAATAGTTAAGTTTTCATTTTTGGTAAAGTATCCCTTTAAGTATCCCTGTAAGATTGTATTCGTAATAGAATTATAAAGCCTAATGACAGTGTGGACAAAGATCCTCTGTATATCTCAGTCGTACAGTGAAGAGAGAGGAGCCTCCAACACTGTTTCTTGGCTCCATCAAGATGTTATGAAGTGGATGATCAGTGTTGTTTAAAAAATGGTACTGTACATCCAGTCAGGTGAGAGGAAATGGTCACATGACTGAAGTCTTACATTATTTTAATTGCCTCAGAATCTTAAATCAGTCTCCTGGTAATAATTTAATGGAGAATCTCACATGCATCTTATTTGTTCCAACGTGTATGTCTGTGTGTGCGTATTGTTCAATAGGAGCTCCAGTACTGCTAATTTTCTTCTCAAAATGAGAAATAAAGGAGACATTAAAAGCACTTATTTTAGATTAGCAAGGTATCTCCATTAGGTCTCAAGTATGACTCCCTCTACTTACTTGGTCTTACTTATTTTTCCTAGTGAATTTTAGGAGAAACATGAGAAACATTGTTGATGAAAGAGAAAGTAAAATGAGGTTAAGGCGAGAATCTCAAATTTGTCTCCTGAACCATTGAAGAGCAAGCTCGGAGCAGTAAAATTTTCCTTTGGGACTCTAGTGCAGAGATTTGGCGTCAGAACCACATCAGCACTTTTGACTGCTAAAACAGCACATTTGAATTGAGTGAGCCTGGTTTATTAAATTCAATCAGTAAATGTTTCCTACCACATGGTTAGGTGCATACATTCTATATTTCACTTGTATCTACTCGAGGAACACATTTTTATAGAAGGAACACATTTTGACAAAGTTAGCCAATAAATAACAGCAACAAAACAACAACTATCACAAAACACATAACGGAACATTTGTAAAAAAATAAATACAAAAAAAGTCTCAAACAGAATAGTACTTTATTGTCACTGTCACGGCAACAATGAAAATCAGTTATAGGTATCTCACAATTTTCAGCGTAGATGTAAACAAATATAAGCACACCTACACTTATTTACAGAACATACAGTTATTCACGTTTCCATATTGTAAATTTCCATATCAGTATATGATGGTCGTGTGATTATTTACATATAGGTATTGAAGATTATTCTATTTGAAAAAGTTAAAATATGTAGAACAAATGAGAAATGTATCAAACATTCATGTGAAATAGATATAACAATAGAATGTTAAGAACATAAACAACACATTTAAAATACAATACAGATGGATGATGGATGGATGGATGGTATGAATAATGTTCCCTCCGAAACAAAGCTGAATCATTAATGCCAGTTTGTGTTTACATTTTTTTGATTGTCAATTCTACAGTCAAAATAAGGACAACTTACTCCAAAGCTCATTGTCAGAACATTGCATTGGCACAAAATGAAAGTGTAAACACACTGAAAAGCTCCTTACTTATTGCGGATGACTTGAAAGCAGAGCACATTGTATGAAGTCACTCCGTCAGGTAATCCGCTGTTAATTACTGCCTGGGTATCTATGTTTTGATTACCGTCTTCTCTTGACAATTTCAGGGTTCACAGACGTGTCAGCGCCGCACGTCAAAAGGTTCTCGATAATAAGGTCGGTAATTACATGCTCCTCTCAGGGTTGTAAACTCAGATGGAATATAAGCATGCGCGTTAATTAAATGATACGGCGTTTCTGGATTTACAAGGGGGCAGAGTTGAGCCGCCACTTTGTTCCTACATCAACCTCTCCCACGCGAGTAGAGAGCAAATAACATTTATCTCGCGGCTACCATGTCGTGAACTTTGGCGCCGTCAGCTTAGGTTAGCCTTACGGGGAATGAGAACCCTGTAAGTCCAAGTCAAACACATGATTGCGCTTAAACATTTGCTCTCCCGTGCGTGGGGCAAATGAATCAAACAGTTACTCTGTGGGCCACTGTTGTAGCACATCTCAAGGGCTAAGGTTCACACCATGTAGTGCAGGGATGTCAAATTAATTTTTATCACGGGCCACACCGTAGTTATGACTTCCCTCAGAGGGCTGTTATGACTGTGAACCCGTGTAAATGAATTTTCATTTTTTATAATTACAAAACACAACAAATTGATGGATAACTCGTTTTGAAATCAGAAGCTTTTAAAATGTTTTTCCAATTAATATTAGAAACATTTTAAAAGGGGGAGTGGCAACAACAAAAAAACGGTATTACAAGTGAAGACAATTAGCAATTTTGATATTTTCTCAAAAAACAGTCGACGCACATGATTTGCTATCGCAGGACACATAAAATTATGTGGCGGGCCAGATCTGGCCACCGGGACATCAGTTTGATACAGGCGATGTAGTGCAAAAAAAAAAAAAAAAACCTCCTCACAGAAGCAAGGATTGCAGAGTCACTGCTTTTCTTTTGTGGGAGCAAGCGGGTGTCACATACTACCAGTCCATAAACCAGTCAAGTAAAGGCCAAATTTACACTTTCCTGTGTGGGTTTTCATTGGGCAGTCTAGTCAGTTAGTAAAATGCTGCACATAATTTGTATTAATAATCAATCAAACAATTTCAATTTCTTCACTAAGTTCTTATATTTATATTAAAGTATAATACGTTTATGTCCAAGCTCAATACAAGATAGTCAAGGTAGCTGATCAGAACAGGATTCTAGGCAGTACTTGAGTACGTCATTTTTTTGTCAGCGCTCTTGTTCAACCCTTAAATAATAAAGGATAAGACAACACTGTAAAAGCAAAAAAACTTGATTTTGAATGGTAGCAGACACAAGCTAGCCATCGGAGATGACGTGAAAGATCATACAGGATTTTGGTGAGCATTTGAGCCATTTTTTTGTCAGCGCATCACTAGTTTTTATTTAAATTTTATTTTCTACCATTCCTGGACCATGCTTCTGTGTTGAAGTAAGAAAACTGTTAATATTAAATGGCATCTGACTTGGCCTGGACTGGTACCAGATTTTGACGGTATGATAAATGTGAGCAAAAGTATTGCGGTTTCACGGTATCTCAATTACATGTATTTACAAATGTTTGGGTAAATAACTTTTTTCCATTGAATGCACATCAGTAAATTACTAAAATAAATTGAATTTTTCTCAATAAAATGTAGTGCAACAGTAAAAGTACTTATTTATCAGAAATGAGAAGGTACTTCTCTGTTCCGCTTTGTGAAATAATGTCAGAGCAGAAACTGATGTTAGCCATGCTAGTTAGCAGTGTTGCCACAGTTACCTTGAAAAAGTAACATAGTTTCTTTACTAATTATTTTGTATTACAAGTAACTGAGTTACTTTACTGATTACTTGATTTCAAAAGTAACTATGTTAGATTACAAGTAACCATTTACTTTGTGGCAGGAATATCACTGATTCACAGTACAAAAAGAGCATTAGCTTGACCGTACCCATGACTTGGTAATATACGCGCCAAACAGGTTACAGAATGATGTCATCAACATGAACCTATAACTGAAATATTAGTGTAGTTGAAGCCAAATTAAATGAGCAACTTAGTGCAGACTTGACCGGAAAAATATAGTAAGTACCTAACAATGTAAACAAGCACACAATTCTCAAGTACACTTCTCTAAAGAATCTTAACAGATAGATAGATAGATAGATAGATAGATAGATAGATAGATAGATAGATAGATAGATAGATAGATAGATAGATAGATATTGAACTCGCAAAGCTGTGGGTGATTGACAGAGGGAGAAGCACTTACTTACGTGAACGTCAACGATGCAGCGCGTAAAACCAGCTCACTAGCAGTCCCAACTCCAGACGAAGTTTAAGGCTCTCACTTTTCATTGTAAATATTATTTAAGCCGAGTAGTATTGTCAGTCCTTCAGTGAGCCAGTCCTTACCTCCACGCTGCTAAAGTGGCTAGTGCGACTGAGTCTGGTGTGAGTATATTGTGTGTGTGTGTGCATCTATGTCAAACTGGCAAAAGCAAATAAAAATTGCTCATTGTGTTCTGGTGTAATACCATTGAGATATTTGCAAGCATTTTTTTGTTACCAATCCCCCTTTGAAAAGAAATGTAATACATGTTTTTATAGCCTTCTGATTTCAAAACTGGCTATTCATCAATGTGTTGTGTCTACTGTATGTAATTACACTATAGGAGGTAATCTTTCATTTATATGGATTCACAGTTGTAGCGGCCCTCCGAGGGAAGTCATAACTATGATGTGGCTCGTGACAAAAATGAGTTTGACACCCCTGATCTACATGTTTGCGGGGCGTCAGAGTTCAGAGTACAGGTGGGCAGAGGACAAAGAGGTAGAGGGGGCAGAGTGGGGAGAGAGTTCAGATTCCTGACAGTCTGATGAATACAACTGTCTTTGTATCAGCTAGTCCTGGCCCGCAGACTCCACAATCTCCTGCCTGATGGCAGCAGACTGAAGAAGCTGTGTGACGGATGGGTAGCATCCCCTGCTATGCGCAGGGCTTTGCGGATGAGGCGGGTACTTGTGAAATCCATCCATCCATTTTCCATAACATTTATCCTCACTTGGGTCGCGGGCGTGCTGCCGCCTATCTCAGCTAACTCTGGGCGAGAGGCAGAGTACACCCTGAATTGGTCACCTGCCAAATGCAGGGCACACATAGACAAACAATTATTCTCACATTCACACCTACTGGCAATTTAGAGTTTTCAATTAACCTAACATGCATGTTTTTGGAATGTGGGAGAAAACCAGAGTACCTGGAGAAAACCCACGCAGGAACAGGGAGAACATGCAAAGTACACACAGGTGATGCCTGGATTTGAACCCGAGTCCTCAGAACTGTGAGGCAGACGTGCTAACCAGTCGGTCACTGTGCCGCTAGCTTGTAAAATAATAAAAAAAAAAAAACATTCAGCCTGCCTCACAAGGCTTTTTTCAATTTGCGACGGTTTCATTGAGGTGCTGATTGAAATTACAGTAACTCTGCCCCGGCCACTAACCCCCATAATTACGGCATATTGTATTGTCATTATCCACTCGGTGGCTGGTAAATATAAATCCCTTCACCTTTCACATTGCGGCCCCCGTGGATTATTGCTGTATCCACTCCTCAGAAGCTTTCCCGTGGGGACGACAAAGCAGAGCCAGCTCACAGGAAACCAGCACAGTCATGTTTGACAGTTTAATATGGAGCTTCACCGGTGTACTCAAGCTCTTCTAGCCTTGTACACATCAGCTATCAATGACAGGACAGAGTGCCTAATTGGACCTTTGCAACCTCACACCGGTGAAACACTTTCACGTGTGGTCTAGGAGATGGAGCTCTAATCTTGAAGGAAAAAAGAAGCAAAGACAACATTCTGGAAATTAAACCTATAGCATTTTGTCAACAAAAAACAACCTGGTCACTCCGAGAGCGAACCTCAACATCTTCATTTCCGCCACCTCCAGCTCTGCTTCCTGTTGTCCTGATGTTTTGCCGAATGCAGAAGTAGGTTTTGCATGTACCGGATTAGCCACTGCATCAGGAGAGAAGCAGAAACGCTTTCAGTTTCACTTTTGACAATACACGAGGAGCATTCAAGGACCACCACCATCTCAAACGTAAGGTGAAAAAAGCACCGATAATAATTAAATCTAACAATGAAACAAAGATTCCACCAGATGGTGCCAAACTTTTGCGAATGTCAATCTGCGAATATGCGGGGGTTTACGGCATAGTTAAAGCTGCAATAATAAAAGAACGTATTGTGTGTGTTTATTGTATTTAGTATAACTGTGACTCGCCTCAGAGTCACAGACTGTACAGTGTTACATGACATTTGTCTTCAGATTTAATGGTGAATGCATAATACATGGCAGGGGTGGGCAATATGGGCAAAAAAAACCAACAATTTAAAATTTTTATTTTACAAAAACAATAACGATATACTTTAAAAAAAAAGTGTAAATCTCTACTTACTTTCCACGGCATTTATAGATAGACACAGCATTCCAGAACAACAGCACTTGTTTATTTTGTAAAGTGCTTTATACATCAAATGCAAAACATTGCACAAGAATATTGTATGGCAATATTTAACTTCAATTAATAACGTCAAGTTATGTACAGGCTGTATACAGGAGAATATGCCAAATCAGGTTTGCGCAATTGTATTTTAGTTAAGCAAATGTAACAAAACCAAACAAAAACAATTAAGATATGAAAATGTAAATGATGCCCGCCTAGTCTGGTGGGTACCAGGGAGAGGTGTGTTCCGAACCCTGCAGCTCTGCATGTTGGAACAAAGAGGCAGAAAACTTAGCTTGTGCTCAGCTCAACTGCAGGATTTATTCTCTCCTTAACAAAAAGACATATTAGACAATTGACTTCCTGAGGTGTTAAACAAAATACTTTTGATTGCATCAGGTGAACTGCAGTACTTTCAAGTATAGCAGATATTGCAATGTCTTCCGAAAACATACATTTATCCAGAGTATGTTAGTGCATGGCGGACAACTGGTTAGTACATCTGCCTCACACGTCTGAGGACAGGGGTTCAAATACTGGCCCCGCCTGTGTGGAGTTTGCATGTTCTCCCCGTGCCTGCGTGGGCTTTCTCCGGGTACTCCGATTTCCTCCCACATCCCCAAAACACGCAAGTTAGGTTGATTGAAGACTCTAAATTGCCTGTAGGTGTGAATGTGAGTGTTTGTTTATATGTGCCCTGCGATTGGCTGGCGACCAGTTCAGGGTGTACCCCGCCTCTCGCCCGAAGATAGCTGGGATAGGCTCCAGCACTCCCGCGACCCGAGTGAGGAGAAGCGGCTCAGAAAATGGATGGATGGATGTAAACTGTACAGAAAATATATGTATGTTTGTATGTATGTATGTTAGTGCATTCAAAAAAACAGCACCATGAAATAAACAAAATGAATGTCCCTATACACTGAACAATACAAAATCAATTATCTTTCACTTGGTTACCATCATGTTTTTTTCACAGTTTAACTCTTACCAAATTACATAAAACTACAATATTTCTGACGATGAGCAACTTTTCAACCTTTAGCTTTCAGCATTACTCTGGTTACATCATAACAAATTAATGTGCTTCTGTCTCTCTTAAATCACATATTCATGCAACCACTCACATATCTGTTAACTCAGTAACAAACAAAACAGACCCCCTTTACATGTCTCATGGCACTTCAATTGTACTGCATATTGTTAACGAGGGCGGCACGGTGGGCGACTGGTTAGTGCGTCAGCCTCACAGTTCTGAGGACCCGGGTTCAATCCCCGGCCCCGCCTGTGTGGGGTTTGCATGTTCTCCCCGTGCCTGCGTGGGTTTTCTCCGGGCACTCCGGTTTCCTCCCACATCCCACATCCCAAAAACATGCATTAATTGGAGACTCTAAATTGCCCGTAGGCATGACTGTGAGTGTGAATGGTTGTTTGTTTCTATGTGCCCTGCGATTGGCTGGCAACCAGTTCAGGGTGTACCCCTCCTCCTGCCCGATGACAGCTGGGATAGGCTCCAGCATGCCCGCGACCCTAGTGAGGAGAAGCGGCTCAGAAAATGGATGGATGGATTGTTAACGAGCTCATTAGCAAAAGGTCCGCTAGCCGAGCATGGCAGTATAGAGCGAACATTTCTATTTCCACATTTTACTGCACAAAAAGTCAACTCTCAACATTATATGCTCGCACTTAGGATTCACAATGCAGTTGTCCCTGGTACTGGGTGGGGTACATGCTTATAGTTTTGAGGAATATTAACCCACCTGTATTTTGGAACAAAGAGGCAGAAAACTTAGCTTGCGTTCAGCTTAACTGCACGATTTATTCTGCAGAATATGCCTCTAAAGCACAGGTGTCAAACTGGTGGCCCGGGGGCCAGATCCGACCCGCCACATCATTTTATGTGGCCCACGTAAGCAAATCATGTGCGTCAACTTCTTGCGAAAATATCAAAATTGGAAATTGTCTTCACTTGTAATTGCATTGAAATGTTACAAGCATTTTTTTGGTTACCAATCCCCCTTTTTAAAAGAAAATTAATAATAGTTGAAATGTTTTTGACATGTTTTTAGAGGCTTTTGATTTGAAAACAAGTTATCCATCAATTTGTTGTGTATATGTAATTATATGAGATGGTAATTTTTTATGGGTTCACAGTTGTAACGGCCCTCAGAGGGAAGTCATAACTACAATGTGACCCGTGACAAAAATGAGTTTGACACCCCTGCAAGGGTTTCAAGTTCCTCCCGAGCGCTATGCGCCACCTAGTGAGCACAATGAAATGTGCATTTAATTACTATTTGAAACATTAAAGAAAGGTTTCCAGCCGAAGCCATCGTTAAGGCCAATCAAATGGGCTGGATGGACGAGGAGAAAATGAGAAAGTGGCTGAGTGAGGTGTACGTAAAGAGAGTTTTTTTTTTCCACACGTCACCGTCCCTGTTGATCTGTGACTCCATACACGCCCATCTCACAGCCGCTGTGAAAAACCAAGTGCAACTAAGACTGGGAGGCAACCCCAAAAAAATTATTTAACCTTATAGCATAATAGCAAAAGTCATTTCTAACTTACTGTCACAATCACAGATATTTATTGGTAGATACGACACGCCCATTTTGAGCTCCGTGCCGACTGCGACGCTAAGCGAGGGAGGTTGAAGTCATCAGCGCAATCACCCCCGTCCTAAGAAAGCCCCATATACCGGCTCATATACCTCCCCATATACTGCCCCATATACGGCTGGGCAAATGGTGAGTACGTATTTTGTTACCATGACGACCAGGACATTGGACACACAAATACCGCCCACCTCATTGTCAACTTTATCGAGCAATCAAGTATGTGCTTCTTATCAGAAGCTAACGGTATTCGCTATGTTTTATTAGGAATGTCACACGCGTTCCTGGCAGGAAACGCCCTGCTCCAATGATATTGGCGCCAGGATGCGCTGCACTATGATTGGCTGCTGTATCTTGGTAGAACACACCCTACTGCTTCCAGACGGGAAAAGAAGTATGTGACTTAAGTGAGGGGAGAGAAAAACAAGACAAAGCACTAATTGTAAAGACGATGAGAAAAGTGAGTCATTACATTATCTACAACAATGAAACATTAAATATGAGTGTTGCATGGGGCTGTAGTGCTACACCCTGAGGGAAGGACAGGACAAGCTAGAACAGGACAAGGACAGGAGGAGAAGCATGCAGGACAAGGGTTGTGAACCCGGCTGTACAAGTAAAGTCTGGTGGGATTTACTATGTATATTATAAAAGTCTATAGGACAAGAGTATGAGTGAGAGGATACCCAAGCAATTCACATATTCATGAGTTATTTGTCGCAATAAGTGAGTGGCCCCACACCCAGTAAGAGAGTGCCAGGGGTGTGTGCCTGCGGACACATGCAAGTGAATTGACATCATTTTACATGCACAAAGACTGACAGAAGTGTCCTGTAATTGCTGTGCCCGCACCACGGAGACTGAGGACCCTACCCAATCAATCGAAGGGCGGGATCAGGCCCAGGGGTCCACCCGAGAGCAGTCCGATGGACAGGACACGTCCCACACTGAGGGACCCAAGTCGGTCCGCCGGCCCCACCGAGGCGCCCCGACAAGTGGCCACCCAGTGGGGGCCACAGGGACCCAATGCCACCCTCCCAGCCAACACCCCGCCCCCACCCCACCGCCCCACATGCCATGCCACCCCCCCCCCCCCCCCCCGACCCCCAGGAGAGCCAGACACCCCCCCCCCCAACCTGCAGGGCCCGCGATGCAGCCAGTCCCCGCCCAGTCCGAGGGCGGGAGAGTGTCCCTTGTTTGTTGGAAAGGTGGGCGGATAGGGGCACCCGACAAGGGAACGCTAAGGGGTGGGGTGGGGGGTTGGGGTTGATTTTACTCACAGTCACAGTGTGAGAAATAGGCATTTGTATTACAATTTATTGGGTTGTATTCAGTAATTTCACACTTTATGGGTGGGCAGGCATTCCAGACCTAACTATTTTCATGCAAGCTAATAAAAAGCCAACTTAAAATTAAATAGATTCCCTTTAAGGTTTCACTCAATATTATAAAGAAATAATGGAAAATGTAGCAGTCGGAGGAGTTCATCATAATCTTCTATATTGAGTGTTCGAAACAATGTTACCTTCAGGGTACGAGATACAAAATCATTGTTGTGCTTCTGTAAATGATGCATCTAATTAAAATTTACATTCTCGTCGGGTCACTCCTCTACATTGACTACACAAATAAGTAAAGCAGGCATTCTCAGTCACATTGTTTCCCGTAGGACCTTTACAGGATGCCACCAGCAGCATTATAGGTTAATTAATTCCCTGGAGACCGGTGCATACTGAGTATCTTCTGTCATATTTATGTAGCACCGGAGCAGAATGAATCAATTCCAAAGTTATAAAGCATCTGTGGAGGCCCAAAAAATACGAAACGAAATTACTCTCCATCTGTCGCACGGAATTATCCCTGCAATAATAACAAACCAGCATTGTTATAGTCCCGGTCAATAGCCCTACACCCTATACACAACAATTCATTTTCAATGTTGTTTTACTAAAAAGATAAAGTGCTGAATAATTTCTCATCGCAGCCACATTAACGCATGCACTGTTTAGCCAGCTGGTATTGTTTGAATATCCACTCTGATTCGGAAGAGCTACAATCAATGCAAAACACTGACCCCGTTGATGAAAGTGCTCTGAGGTGAGCTAACAGTGAGATAAAATCGCACGCCGTGATCCCCCGGATTGACTCTCGCGAGTCGATATATGCAAATGTCACTTGTAGCTTCCATGCAGGAACAAGATCTCTGATTAGGACAGTAGGAGTGATTAAAAGAGAGGCTGACCCTTGTCTTTCAGGGAGTAGAAACATACAATATTTTACTACTATCACTAGAGTATGCCACAGATTTGTAGTTCATTTGGCATATAGGGAAAATGAAAGAAGAGTTAATACTTATGACAAATGCGACAGAGATGTGGACAAAGGCTACATAGTCAAAACAATGCATTTATCCTCCAATGGGAACTTGTAACATGAAACAAAAACAAAAAAATTCAAGCCACACTAAAAAATCCAGTAAGTTGGGGCACTTGTAAGTCGAGGTACCACTGTATAGACAGTTTGGGTATTACAGACGAGGGGTTAACGACTAAGATTTTTTTGTAGACGACTATAATGTAACAAAAGTCAAGTCAATTAATCGATGATTTCATTGATTTTTTTTTTACAGTACAGTACAGCGGTCCCCAACCTTTTTTGCGCCACAGAGAGGTTTCACGTAAAGACATACAGTATTTCAACAGAACAGCATAGAAACAAATGATTAACAGTACAACTGACCGTTACGCTGAGTAGTTTTTAATATTAATCCTGTGCATGCTTTTCTACTCAACAAGTCGGACGGTCTCATCTTGTGTTCCATAGGATAGTGTATTGTAAGACGTGACATCGTAGCCTGGCTCAAGAGAATTAAGCCTTACTCTGCTTTACTCTTTCTATTTCACCTGTGCTTATATTGTATTTGAGGATGGACTTACATATTTTGCAAGTAATAAGGCTAAAATATTTCCAGTGTCAGTGACACTTTCAGTGACACGACACGAGTGTTGCAATGTTTGTGCATGTTGTATCGTACAACTTCTATTATGAATAAAGTTCTCGTTAGCACACACTTGTTGTCTGTGTATTATTGGACAAAACATTTTGGCGTCAAAGATGGCGCTTTGTAATAGCCAAAGCTAGTAGGGCTAAACATAGATATGAAGAGTAGATACGACAACGCGCTGTAGGCAATGCATGGGCTTTGAAATTAATTGAAGTAACTTGCTCAATTCTCTACTGATTTTCACGAGGTTTACTTTTTTGTCAACGTCAAAGCATGTGGTATTAATGCAGAACATTAAAAGAAAATTACCTGTGAAATATTATTCCCAGTTCCCTTGTTGTGATTGTACAGCGTTGTGTGCACCCGTATGCAACACAATGTACTGGCAACCTTGTTGTTTTGGTTTTCTTGCCATCCACACACATGGAATGCGCTGACAACTTTGACCTCCCTAGCTTAGCGTTGGCGGAGGCATGCAGCTCAAAGGTGCATGTCGTATCTACCTATTCATGTCTGTGGGGCTAACCACTAATCATTTTCACAACCATCTTATTTTCGGACTCTCTGACCTGCACAGATGTAGGAAGACTGTTTCATCTTTTTATCCTGACATTTTGCTGCTCCACAGAGTGTTATAGTCGGGCGATGCCAGCAGACAAATGTCAAAAGTCATCTGTAAAATTGGCCAATAGGAAGACAAGATGCCAAAAACACGATAAGCGATTATTCGACTTCAATTGTTAAACGTCGATACACAGTCGTAAAGTTGACTAGTCAACCTGTAGTACAGACTAGTCGATTTCTCGACTTTAATGCTCCACAATGACTTTTAGAGCTTGTCGTTGACTAGTTGCTCATCACGTCTTTTTTGTTGAAGGAGGAGGCAGAGTCACATGCAGAACCAGATGAGTGAGCTAAATAGAAGTAGCCTCTCACCTTAATTGGTTTAAATTGTCTTCTATTTCTAAATGTTCAGCTTTGATAAGTGAGGGTGAACCAGGAAAGGGGAAAAAAAAGCCAGGCTGGAGCAAGATTTTGAAAAACTTTACGGACCTCACTATCAAAGTGGAATTTTTCTGCTGCACATAAAGAGGTGCTTGATTATTTGCAATTACTGCAAAATACCCACCATGCTAAACCCGCTGTGATGGTGAGCTCAGAATCAGGACATGTTTCCCTGTTAGGCCAAGTTGTGAAAACATTATCTGGGTCTCCCAGCGGCAAGCACACCAAGTTGAGAGGATTTATTTCTCTGGTTTGAAATACCATCACATGACAGCAATCAAGCCATTCATTGTCTAGTGTTCTAACGTGTATGTTCTGCGCAAATTCGGTGTATGAGCTGTCGATTGTCAGTGTATATAGATGATTGCAAAGCATTCCCTCCTCCTATAATTATTTTTTTTAATTGAAAAAATTTCAATGACATTATTGGCGACTAGTCGATATTCCCTCAACTTTCAACAGATTAGGTCCAATTTAAAAAATGTCTGAAGCCATGCAACCCCTAATAGGCAATTACAGTGTTCCCTCGCCACTTCACGCTTCACGTTTTGCGGCTTCAGTGCTTCGCGGGTTTTTCCAAAATATTCATTAAAAAAATATATAAATAAATAAAAAATACAGCCATATCGGTAGCCATATTGCGGAAAGACGCGTTGTTTCATGTTGATGCGCGCGAGAGAAGGTTTCCCTGCATGCCAAACAAAGAGATGAGTTGACTCAGAGGCTTTGTACATGCCTGTACTGTACGGACACTCATACAAGGCGTGTGATTGGTTCCCAGCGCGACATCAACCAATGAGAGCACGAGTGGATTTATCCCGTGAGCTGATTGGCTGCGCATCATCGCAGCCTCACCCAGCATCTTCCCTTGTTGTGTCTCGCCAGTCTCGTCCACGCTGTTGTGTTCGCAATAACTTTTTTTGTTTAAGCGTGAATTTTTTGTATTAGTTAAGCAAGCCCTTACAATCGAAGCGCTGTGCCCCTGCGAAAGCTTCCTCCGGGGCGCCCAAGAGGAAAAAGAAGATGACCTTAAGCGAAAAATTGAAACAAATCTTACTTCGCGGTTTTTCACCTTTCGCGGGGAGTTCTGGTCCCCATTAACCGCGAAAAACGAGGGAACACTGTATTAACATTTTCAGAGGGACTGCATTGTTGCTGAATTTTTGCTATCCGCATTGGGGATTGGTCCCTAACGCTTGTGAAAGTGAGGTTTTCACCGTATTTACGTCTTTTTTCTTTAATATAGTTCACCTCTTCTGAAGATTTTTTTTTTTTGCAGCAAAACTGTGAGGCAAACAAGCCTCTGGATTAGATTTTTTGTTTTTTGACTGAAGGGAGATGCTCAGGGGGATTTTTGCCCCAACACACCTGCCAGAGACTTGCTGCAGGTTGGTTTCCGCTCTGCTTCACACTCATCTGCTTCTATGATGATGGACAGCGCACACACATTTATCTCCACAGGGTGCGCCAATGCGGGGCACAGGGCATACGAGACATAAATGAGCTGAGGTGCCCGAGGAATACGTTAAACCAGGCTTGTTCATTCATGTTTGTCGGCGCGCGAGCTCCGTTCGACTCTTGTCTTCGGAAGCTGCCTGGAACAAAGCCACGGCTTCGACAAACTCAACACTCAAGTTAATCTCGGATTGATAAACATGTTTTGAGCATTTAGAGATGCAGGCCCTCATTGGTCAGGGCTTAAGTGGAGGCATTCATTCTAGACCGCATGGCTACAATGTAATTAAAGGTTTTTTCAGAGGTAAGGACTGCTGAGGAGTGCAATTACTCCACAGTGGCAATATGATAACGCAAATGTCTGCTCAACGCTGCTTAGGGCACCAATTCCTACAAATTTGCAATTAGCGATGCGCTATCAGGGTGGAAAGCACAATATTGCTGTCATATCGGAAGGATTTTAGTCAACACTTGCCATTTTTTGTCAGGGGTCTACCGTTTATGCTTCATATTCAGTCTTCTTCAAATAGTAATGGATAATACATCACTGTCAAATTGAAAGAAACTTATGGTTTTAATAATAATTGTTTGGATTTGAATGGTATCCAACATCAAATGATGTCAAGGCTCAGATCTGTATAGGATTTTTAGTCAGCGCTTTAGACATTTTTAACCAATGCGATACCAGTTGAGCTTCATGTTCAATTTTCTTCAAACAATAATTGATGTCAGAGTCAAGCCTGTTGATTTTCAACATCTACCACAAGAAGCCAATGTAAATCATGTGAAAGGTCAGCTTGTTAAAGGATTTTAGTCAGCACTTTAACCATTTTTCATCAGCACTCTACTAGGTAAAATTTGGATTTGATATTTAAAGTCTCAGGGATGATGCCGCTATGTCAAAGTGACAATGTTGTTTATTTTCAATGGCATCGGACACAAGCTCTATGTTAGCTTACAGTATGTCAAAGATCGTTGTAGGAATTTAGTCAGCACTCTAGCCATTTTTCAACAGAACTCTGCCAATTGTAATTCTGACTCTATATTGTGACAACATAGGTAGTTTATTTTTTAAAAAGTAACACTTTTAGAGTAATTTAGTTAATACGCGAGCCATTTTTCATCAGCATTCTGCCAGTTATGATTTAGATTCAATCGTCAACACTAAGGGATGATACTTAAATATTGAAGCATACTGCTGATTTGGAAGGGTTTCTGACACAAGCCTATTTAGTCTATGTCAAGGGTCATTATAGTATTTTAGTCAGCACCTGAGTAATTTTTTTATATTTTTTAATTTTTTGAACTCTGCCAGTTGTACTTCAGATTCATTCTTCATGAAACATTCAGGGACACATGTCTAAGGAAGAACTGTGGATATTGAAG
Source organism: Phyllopteryx taeniolatus (assembly GCF_024500385.1). Taxonomy (NCBI): domain Eukaryota; kingdom Metazoa; phylum Chordata; class Actinopteri; order Syngnathiformes; family Syngnathidae; genus Phyllopteryx; species Phyllopteryx taeniolatus. Next base: position 12,181,803 of record NC_084507.1, on the reverse strand, counting down.
TGAATGAATCTAAATGTGAAATGCTGAGCACTTTTTGGGGGGCACAAATCCTTCCAGATTTGCCTGACTGCGTCGGGCCAGAACGTACAAGCGCTTTCAACTGCAAGTCAGTGCGACCTGTCTGAAATGCAAGAGTGCCAAACATGAATTATGAAGTTGACACCAAAAGCAGCAAACCTCAAGGTCCCTTCCAACACCCAAAATAAACAACCCAGACTTCATTTTCAGTCCTGTCTGCTAACAGTTTGACAAGAGCATGGAGTGAAATCAATGAGGTAGCCATAAGAAGCTGATCATACACAATAAAGTGTGACAGACAGGGGTAAAAACACCCCACTAACACCTGCGCTTTCATGCTACTCACATAATGTTTCTGGGGATATTTTAATGGGCCATTGATTTGAGCAGAAGCCCATGAAAACATGATGGAAATGCACCACACACTATTTATAACCAGGCTTGTCTGGATATAATTAATTTCGCATTGTTTGTTTTCGACAAGGTCGACGAGGTTAATTGAGTCTTACCACAAGATACTGGCTGGGAGCCATGCATGGGAACTTTACTGTATATTAATTTTAATTAATATAAAAGGAGCAAGCAGCTAGCCTCGCCAAGCTTAATGACAGGCAAATGCTGTGTAAACAACAACAAAAGGCGAACCAGTATCTACTCATACCGCTGCCCCCTTTCCATCACTGACAGATGGACCACTGAGTACGAAAAACAAATATCCTGTCATAAAGGTCCCATATTTTGGCTATTTAGACCTCCATAGTGACTCTGTAACAAGGACTTAGTATAAAAGTGTCAATTTCATTTAAAAAAAACACCTTGGTTTTGTCATACGAGTGTCCAGAAAAGTCCCCTCTGACAGCTACTTCTGTTTGACCTAGTTTTGTATCCGCTTTGTCCATATTTGGCGAAGACAAAAAAAAGATAAATCTGATCTTTTTCAGATGATACCAATCATCTGAAAATTATGTGATGGGCCCCAATTTCCAATCACGTGATTGCATCGGGACAACTCTGGTCGTGTTTGTTTTCAGTATTACTTGAAAGCAGTTACCAATCTTGAATTTAAAAGTTTTTAAGGACATCCAAGAACACTTATCAGCAATCATCAATTTGGTTCTGATCCAGATTAGGATGGGTCAGCCTTGGCGGAGGCCCACCCTCTCGAGTGCCAAGCTCCTTCATCGTATATGATGATAAACTTGGAATTGACAGGTTAGTTTTACTTAAATCTTAGATGCTTTGTCTTCATACTTTTTATTTAATCCCGCCACCACCTACCCCCAGGCATACATCACCATCAAAACAAATGATTGATGTGAATAAATCCTTGATGAATGTATTCATACATAAATACATCAACACACCAAGGGAACCTGGGGATACAACAATAATCAATGGTCAAATAAATAATGAAAATAAATGCTAGTTGAGGCCATGGAGAGGTCCATCGCTCATTTGTTCATCCTGTCATGTTTGTGTCAAGAGCTAATTAGGAATTCCCCTTTCTTTCAAGAGCCTTTAGTTCACCTTTGAATTATTGAATTATCTTCTGGAGTGCACAGGCTTCTATGTTGGAAGAGTTGGCGATCCAACAAGGGGTTCCAGTTGGGCTCAAATCATGGATATTGCATTCACAGCACCAGAGGTCACTTGATAATCGGCATGCACTAGTTAATGTATAATCTTGACGCTCATCGTGAACAAATATTGATTTTAAACAACCAGGACCTGGCTGCTTAGTGGGGAGGTCGTGACCACTGATGCGTGTGTGGTGCACCATGGATAAGGTATAATCGCAAGGGTTTATGAGGAAAATTAGTAGGAGTCTAAAGGAGCAGTCACTTCTGAGCAATTGTAGGTTTTTTTTTTTCAAAAACCAAATCACGTGTAAGCCATTTAGAGCAATGCTGTAAAATGAGTTTTAAATGATTTGAAACTGTTTTGGGATCAGTTTGTGGTATATCTGTAGTTTAAACATTTTTAGGTGGTGTATGAAAATGACCGAGTGGGAGTTGCTGAAACTGTGGCTGTAGGATTATTATTTTTTTGAACATGTATGAAAATAAACAGATACAATACTTAGAAAAGTACAATACAGTCAATTTTAAAGAAAAAAAAACACAATTGAAAAGATCAGCAAATACCAAAAAAATGTAAAATAATAGAAATAACCCACACATGGGTAATAATTTGCCCGTATACACATATCTGATCATTTACATGTTCGAAAAGGAGTAGGAAGAAGTGTACTGTCAACTCATAATTAATATAATCAGTATTTAGGAATATTCATATTTACCATATATACATAAAATAATATATTATACCAGATACTTTATTCCAATTTGTAATACACTTTACCATACTTAAATACCGATATGTAGTTATCCTTAATATTCTATTGACATGCCGCACATCACTGACCTATTAGTGTGATATAGTTTATACACTAGTTATAATAAAAAAATACACTTTATGCCATAATTTCATAACAATAAACTGTTTGTACCGCAATTATAGTTAGCAATAATATAACATCATCATACTACAACAAATATAGAAATATATAGTAGCATTACAATTACCTAAGCAGAAAGCCTGTGTTTAACTAAACCTTGATATTTATTTTTGAGCTGGTTTATCCATCCATCCATTTTCTGAGCCGCTTCTCCTCACTAGGGTCGCAGGCGTGCTGGAGCCTATCCCAGCTGTCATCGGGCAGGAGGCGGGGTACACCCTGAACTGGTTGCCAGCCAATCGCAGGGCACATAGGAACAAACAACCATTCGCACTCACAGTCATGCCTACGGGCAATTTAGAGTCTCCAATTCATGCATGTTTTTGGGATGTGGGAGGAAACCGGAGTACCCGGAGAAAACCCACGCAGGCACGGGGAGAACATGCAAACTCCACACAGGCGGGGCCGGGGATTGAACCCGGGTCCTCAGAACTGTGAGGCTGACGCTCTAACCAGTCGGCCACCGTGCCGCCCTTGAGCTGGTTTATGCTTGGACATAAGATCCACATTTAGTCTTTTGCCCCCCATGTGTACAAAATGCTCACCAATTTTAAGCTGCCTTCCTGTAGTTACCAAAGATATATGACAGGGATGATATGGATGATAGCGCTAATAATTCAATTGATAAATCAGGTCGTGGGGAATCAGCTTTGGTCTCTATCCAGTGGCTGCGGCCTGCTAGCAGTTGTTTCCCATCTCACAGACTGTCTGGATGACTGATCAGCATTGTGATTGTCTCCATCGCCTGTGAACACACCACCGCCAAATACCGGACATCAGCGGCCTCACATACATCTTCAGCAGCATCCCAAGCCTGCGCGGAGCCCCATTAAACGTCGCAATCAGCACCCGATTCGGGCCACTTCCTCATTACTTTGTCTGCATGTGGCACCTCACCTTGAATCATAAGGCCATCCGGGCTGTGGCGATCGGATCAATCTGTCAGCACTAGTGGCGAAATGGCCGCCCAGTGCGACTAAAGAGGTAGAATTGACATTTAATTATGGGCACGCACCCACCAATAAAGCTGCGCGGACATTGTGGAGCCGAGAATGGAGCAGCCACAAAAGCCTGCCGTGTATGGGTGAGCGGCAATTACGCGACACCGCCAGGTGTGAAATTTTTTCATTCCAGGAAAGTGTCGTAGTGAAGGAACAGAGAAAAAAGCACCGACTCGCATGTATTTCATTGAACTCGACAAATACGGAAGATTGGTTTTGAACCATTGTCACCTTCTTGCAGATGAACACGCGTCAAGCTTTTTTGAAAAGTTGACTTCTTGTGCGGTGTCACAGAGACGGACCAATAGAAGGAGCAGTAGTGTCATTTATGAAATGTGTTAGTGTTCCATGCTTTTTTTTGTTTTGTTTTTTTGCTGAATTTGAAATATTTTACTCATTGAGATCTGAGTAACGCAAGCTGTGATGCATGCATCCCTGGGTGGAAAAAAGTGTAATGACAGCAGGGGCGGACTTACCATCAGTAAAACACAGGAAATTGGCTTGGGACCAAATTTCCAGGGTCCAAAATATCTTTAAAAAAATTAATAATAAAGTTTTCTTTGATTTAAAGCAATTATTATTGTTTTAGTTTTAATTCACACACTTAAAAACATCAAAATTCTGAATATATAATGGGTTTTTTTTCGACTGCTCCCCCTTCCCTTCTCATGCAATGACTTGCCTTGAGCCACCAAATGAGAAAATACAGTAGAATGCTGAATTGACACTGTACACTAATAATTACTAAGTGTGTAATGGTACATGTATGCACATGCTCAGATTTTTTTATTTTGTTTTTTTGCAATGAAAACGTACCTACGGTAGGCTGGAAGTGCAAAACAATATAACAAATTGTGAAACACTTTTACATTTCACAAAAAAAATGAACAAAAGCAGAACCACTTTTACAAAAGACGAAACACCCGGAAAGGGAACGTCCCATTTCACAGACATTCTTAGAAATCCCATGCCCCTTCTCGGCAAGACCCGCCCCGCTTCAACATGATTGGCTCCTGCATCGCGGGAAGCGTAGGCTACGCACATGAAACTTGATGCCCATCCCAAATACCGATTGTATATATGGATGCCCTGAACAGCAAGCCTGTATAGGCTGTTTATATAATATATTGTACTTTTACATTTCTTAAACCATAAAAAGATTGATTACGATTTAAGGAAGAAGCAGGTTGTTAAAGAGAGAGGATGCTGGTCATTTTAAAGGTGAAGTGTGGATATTTGAAAGGAAGCTGCCGGCTCCATTCATTTTAACGTACATTCTGGTCACAAACTTTGCTTTTTTTATGTACAGGCACATTATACATTATGAATATAGGTTAGTATTGATTTAAAACAACATTTGATGCTTTACATACTATTTAGATGGCTTGAGCCGAGGCAACACGAAGGCACGGCTCGCAAACCCGGGAACGTATTTTCACTGTAGGGAAAAGCTTTTATGCATTTTGATTGAATGTAAACTGGGACGTTAAAATGCTGTGCAACGGAAATTAGAATTTTGAATCGCGTCAAAACCTGTGGCCGACCCATCGGCCGCTCAAGGAAACCAAACCAAACCACGCACACTTCACCATAGTTCAGTCAGGTTCGGCGGTGGTGCTCGGTGTGCGCCAGCCTTAACCACCTAAATTTAACTCATCCTAAACTGCCTTAACCCCAATCCTAGTCCTAACCTAATTTATTTATTTTTGTAATTATATTTGGGATGGACATCTCGTTATATCTCCATAGCCTACCCTTCCCGCGATGCAGCAGTCAATCATGTTGAAGCTGGGCGGGTCTTGCCGAGAAAGGGTGTGGGATTTCTAAGAATATCTGTGAAATGGGACGTTCCCTTTTCTCTCTCTCTATTGTAATTTGTTTCGTCTTAAATGTGTTTCTGCTTTTCTTAATGTTTTTTCTGATGTGTAAAAGTGTTTCGGTTTTTATTAATGTGTTTTATGAAATGTATAAGTGTTTTGGCTTTTGTTAATTTGTTTTCTGAAATGTAAGTGTTTCACAATTTGTTATATAGTTTTGCACTTCCAGGCCACCGTACGTACCCACACATGCAACATATTAGCTTAGATACAAATAGAGTCTACTCCGTAAACAAATAGAGTGCAGCTCAGTCTCTTGCTAGTGAAATTGTTAACTTGGTCTAAATTTACTCTAAACTCTAAACTTACTCTAAACTCTAAATTTATATCTGCCCTGCAATTGGCTGGTGACCAGTTCAGGTTGTACCCGGCCTCTCGCCCGAAGATAGCTGGGGTAGGCTCCAGCATGCCCGCGACCCTAGTGAGGAGAAGCGGTACAGAAAATGGATGGATGGATGGAGCTGCAGCCCTACTCTCTGTAAATCACAGATTTTTACCTATCGTCTGTGGGTCTGGAATTTAGTCTTTCAGAAGAATTTGCATTGACCCACCAATTTCCGTCTCTTCTATTCAGACTTCTTTGGACTTCTCTTGACAACTGTGGCTAAATCAATGAAGAAAATGCTTTGGGTTTCATCTTTTCATCACCAGACTGAATAGCAGCAATTTTGCCCTTCGAATAATTACAAAACCTGGCGCTGCATCTTCGTGGCGGCCGCCGTACATTCAAGTGAGCTCTGAAAGGCGCCGCGTAGAAATTGATCGACTTCTATTCTCCCCACACAAAAATAAACACAATGTGCCGATTGATCCAGTCGACTAAGTACTCGTCATATCAGCATCTCCAGCTCACACAATCGAGAGGCCATGTTTCTGGGGCCATTAGTGATGACCACCTTGCCAGACGAGGCATCGATCGACGGCTCCCTTTTGTAAATGTGACAGCAATCATTTCAGAGAAAGCAAGGTGGTGATCTATGTTGATTCTGCCTGTGTATGACGAGCGCATCCTACATTCAGTCGAAACTTCAGACAACAGACGTCATCTTGTTTTAGTTGTTGCTTCTGTCCCATCCATCAGAGGTGAGATTGTCCAATTGTTAAACAGATCACAACTCAAAAGAGCCAGATCGATCAGAGGTGTCAAACTCGTCTTAGTTCAGGGGCCACATTCACCCCAATTGGACTCATGTATTTGTGCCCGAATAATGCTACAAATAACGCCAATTCAAAAATGTTTGCATTGTTTTGGTGCAAATAATTACGAGTACTTCTGGAAAATATTCACATTTACTGTGTTGATTATTACCTTGTTGCAAATCATCAAAATCAGAAATGTTGTAACAAAAATAATGTAATTTCAACAATATTATGAACCAGTGTTTTAATTTACACATGTGCCACTTAAAACTCACAGTGGATCTATATATGTACCGTTTATAAAACAACTTAAGATTTAGAAATCATTTTAAATGTACATAAATTTTCGCATCCATCTGTGAACGTTAACAACCTTAACTGACTCATCACATCAGTAGGAACTTTCCCTTTGCCTTGTAAATGTGTACAGTACATAAAAATACAAGTTGTGGCCATCTGTGTGGCCTCACGTGCACATAAATAGCAACAACAGTTACTTTTATTTAAAAAATGCAGATAATGTGTTCTCTATCCCCATTGGCCAGATTGAAAGTGTTTCTGGTTCTGGCCTGCGGGCCATACGTTCAACACCCCTGAGATAGACAGTATGTTTCGTCTCTCCCAATAGTATCTGCTGTAAAGCGGAACGCCCCAAAAGTTGTTTAATTTTGGAATTCAAAAATTAAGTTTAAGTAAATTTAATTCTCAAATTGAGTAGCATAGTAGGTCTAAATCTTCATCTAAAACAAGTACAGGATATTTAATATTATCGTAAGCCACTGTAACATTATGCACCTTTGGAAACCTAACACTGCACATAAAAGCAGGAAAATTAAAAAATGCACTTCATTAATCCTCATTAATCACAAATAAAAGTTAAATAAAATGGAACCTAAATGAATGCTTAAAGACAAACAGTTCTTGAAGAATAAATGTAATGTAATTAAAACTTAAAATACAGCACAACTGTTCTTAGGCAGTGATTCTTTGTCATGTGATTTTTTTTTATTCTTACTTTAAAATTGTAACAAAAGTTGAAAAGCGGTGGAGAATATGGATGGATGGAAGTTGAATGTTACAAGATCAATTTTTATCACAAAAAATAAATAATAAATAAATAAATAAAGTTGAATGAAAATGTGTCACTTTTTAAAAAAATTGTAAATCAATTTGCATGTGACAAGATATCGCACATTTTTTCAATAAAAACTGGTTTAGATATCACACTAGTGCCAATCATCATCATCATCATCATTTAAATTAAACTAAAAACATTTCATGGATCAGTGTATGAATATGGAGCCAAACAAGCACTCGTAGATATTTATTTTTACATACTGCACTTGTTGGTTGTTTAATATAAAATTGTATTTCATATGAATATACACTATATTGTTGATATAGATTGTATGTGGCATGTATGGAATTTTGTGATTTTATTTCATCATCACTGGGAAAATTTCTATTGTTGTAATATTTGTAAAAAAAAAAAAAAAAAAAAAAAAGGGGGGGCTATTATAAGCTATGCTATTTTGATCCTTTTTATTTTAGTATTTTACTTAATTCAAGGTATGTTCTATCACTTTAGTATTTATGGTTGCTCAGTTGATGTAAATAAACATGTTAAATAACATTTTGCTTTTGTCACCAGTCATGTCAAGATGAGATTTATTTATTGACCTACAGACCCCACCTACCCCCATCCCCCTTCCATCTTTCTGTATGTGTCTTGGAAATGTTATCTTACTTTTGCTCCAAACAAAGACAAAATAAATTCCCTTCCCTTCCTCCGTCCGAGTGTGTCTGCCTGCCAGCACAGTCCACAATCCCTCCATAGAGGGCACCCACAGACCCCATCACCACCCCAGAATGTCTGCTCTGCTCCAGCTGTGTACATTTTTGTGTCAGAAAGAGCAGCAAGTCAATGAATCTCGATAATGCGAGAGCGGGGCCACATAACTCACGTTGATAGTCCTTACATTGTGCCAAGAGGCAATAAATCTGCTCCCGGGTTGGGGTGGGGGCTGCTGAGGATTTGGGGGGCGGGTATGACTATGCAATTGCAGTCAGTCTGGCTCGTTCCCGCTTGCATGATTCTCACTTTAGTACCCCCCCGCCCTCCACACACACACACACACACACACACACACACACCTCCGCATTCCAAATAGAGGAGGAAAGGTAATGAGGCGCAACGCTATCTCATCAATGATGTTCTGCTAAGCGCAGAGATTGAATTGTGACATTGTTTTGTCAGACTGTGCGACATAATTGCAAATCATAACCTACAGAAAATATCAATAGCGGCATTAGGTGTCATATGAAGTGAGTTCATCAAGTTTATTCACTCTACTGCTTTATCGATGGGAGAATGGATGGATGGATCGATGGATGGATGGATGGATGGACGGGCGGACGGATGGATAATAGGATAAGTGGATGGATGGATGGATGGATGGATCGATAAGTGGATGGATGGATAATGATATAGATGGTGGGGGGGACAGATCAACGTGCGATGATAACCATAGAGCAGCAAATGGAATTTAGTATTGCAAAGTGTCTGACAGCTGTACAGTACAACTAATGACTTGCGTGAAAATACCTGTTGAAATGTAAATTCCTGCTGGCATTCCGTCTCTCTTGGAAGCGATTTACCTCACATAACATTTTTCTTTTCCACTGACACATCACACATTCAAATGACGGTGATAACCAAATTGGCTAAAATCATCATTGAAGCCATTTACCGTTTTTTACAATCGCTCTGACTTTCTCAAATGATGTGTCATGGTTTGTATAAGAATGCTTGAGCTTTTGCCACCCGTGTGACATCATGTTGAAAAGGGTTAGCAGGAGTTTATTGTAAATCAACTGACATTGTTTTACATTGTTTCCCATTGTTATTATTTTTTTAATCCCAAGGAAATCAACCAGTGTCACTAGATTGACACCAATTATGAGATTTTTTACATACGAGCCATCGCCTGGACAATATTTTGGTTCATGTTGTGAGCAATGAGTTGCGTTACAAGTGCACTTCGGACCATCCACCGCTAGATGGCGGCAGCGAACTACACAACATGAACCAGTAGTTTGGCAGATATGGAACGGTTCTTTAAAAAAGATGCCTAGTGCGCTTGCTTCAAGATTTTCATTTCCGCACAGCTGTAGTTTCCTGTAACACTAAACATAAAACAAAGAGAATTACACATTGTACATTTAACCAAAACACAAAAAGTTGCCTTACAGCAGCCCGCTAGCCTAATGGTAAGACGTAACGCAAAATGCAATAGATGGGCTAGCAGAACTTGCATTGATGTCGCAGTAGTTATAAACCTTTCCTGATATTTGAACACAAAATAGTGCACCAACATATGCAGACAGAGCATATAAAAATATTCACACTCACGTATTATTTATGCCCTGTGAAAAATAGCTAATACTGCCCTCGAGTGGTCAAGGTACACACAAAAGAAGGAGCAGCACAATGTCCAGTGAATTAAAGCATGAAATCATGATGCAAAACCTGTTAAATTCTTTATATTATGTTATTATTATTAGTGTATGTTCTTCGAAACAGTTTAAGGAGATTTCCATTCCCTTCAATGGGGATGATTTGAGATACGTGTGACTTGAGTTACGAGCTTGCTCACAGAACAGATTAAACTCGTAAATCAAGGTGTCGCTGTACAGTGGGCCCCCGTTATTTGTGGGGAATAGGGACCGGGCCGAACCGTGAATAATGAAAATCCCCGGATAATTAAATCCCATTGCAATTGCATTAAAAAAAAAAAAAAAACATTAACCAACAAGAAAATTCTTTAGTAAGCAGGCGTTTTCGGGGTTGGTTCCTCCCTCCTAAATATAAAAAAATACAATTAAAAACAAACACACAAAAAATGAAAATATATTTAAAAAACAAGAAAAAAACATTAGGTTGGTAAATCCACGGGTACCGAACCGTGAGTATACAGGGTATTTACTGTATTAGAAAAACAACACCATCTGGTGGGGCAATGATCAACCAGCCCCTAAGTGCAGAGAAGGCTCAGTAGAGTACATGATTGGAGATGATTTTTAATATGATGTTTCTTGATTTATTTTTGTTGAAAGAAACTACGCAAGGTGCACCATCTGTCACTCCCCACTTCACGCAACCACGGCTGAGCGGACTTGTCGCTCTCTCTCTCTCGCTCTCTGCGCGCGCATTAATCACGCGCGCGTGCACGTTGGCCGGACCACCTGCAGCCTCACGCCCGCGCATCCGTGCGCGCGCAAACCGACCCGAAGAGGAGGCGCTTTTTTTTTTTTTTTTTATGTGTCCTCGTCCACCTGCGTGTCGCGGAACACCACTTAAGACCTTGACGAGCGCTGCACCTGGCTGGATCACTTTCGCTCGTCCGTGTACGGTGCTTCTGTGTGTGCGTGTGCGTGTGCGTGTGTGGTTAAGTTCCACAGGGGGCGCAAAGCAAGCGGTTCACAATTGGCTCGGAAGTGGACGCAGACGCCGTGCACCAGTCGGTGGAGTGAGGCTTTTATTTCGTCCCTCTCCCTGATTTGAATCCAATCGAAGCTGGTTTGACACGAGAAAGAAACAAACCCAAACATATCAGGATGCTGCAACAGCGAGTATGAGAGGAGACTTTTATCGCGATGCCACTTGGGTCCTGATGCGCAATTCCTAAGTGCTCTTTTTTGGGGGTGGATTTTGTTTTTCTGCCCGCACTTAAAAAAGAAAAAGAAAAACAAGAAAGAAAAAGGAAAAAGTGGCTCGGGTGACTTTACAAGCATGCGGCACACTTGGCGGTTTGGGACTACTTTGGAATACTGGACGTGGCTGCAGGTTGCGTGTCTCATGTGGATTCAATACTCGAGCGGGATGCCTCACGTCATCCGAATCGGTGAGTTGGTCTTTTTATTTAAGATCCAGCGCGTGTCTGTACCAGTGTTTCCCAACCTTTACTCAGCCAAGCCATATATATTTTACATTCGAAAAATCACAAAGCACAAAAAGTTCATACAATGGTTAATTGAGTACCTTCTGCCATCTAATAGAAGAGCATATCACTATTGTGCCTGTCACTCGCTGGCATAGACAGATGAATGGTGCGCAATCACCGGTCATATGAAGCAACAGGATGTGCAATGTGACCTCCAAAATGAAGTTTCCCCCATCACAAGAGTTCCGATGGTGGAATTAAATCCGACTAAATCAAGCGCTCATCTGCCCACCTCCCAACATCCAAGCGAGTCAGCTTTGCGCGCCCCTGCAATCACTCACCGACGCACACAATGTGACCATTACTGTGACAGCAGCGATCAATACGTGTTGTTTTCTGGGTCCCTCTGGTGCAAAATCGACGTTGACGTTTTTTTTTTTTTTTTTGGGCCGTGAAGCATTCTTTTGGACAAATGACAATGGAAGCATCGCAATGCTTATTTTGTCCGTAATCCTGTCCCAGAGGGCATTCAGTTTTATTGTGCAAGCAGATACTGCATATAAGCAGTAAGATGCATGCGTGCATTGGTAAACGAGAAAAGGGGTTAAAGATTTTATTGATCTCGCTATCTATCTTTATTTATTTTTAAATATCAAGAAAACATTCTGGATGCGTGATTCGCCCCTTTAAAAACACTACAAAAAAACACAATTATACATTTCGTCATAAATATACAATTGTGAATTACTGTGTGCGCAAAAATGATGTCAGTCACACAGATGCAGTAATACTGATCCTACTTTGATTGGGTTTTGCACATCATTTCAATTAAAAGTTGAGTTTGAACTGTAAATATGTCATAGTAATTGCCATATACAAAAAAAAAAAAAAGCACACTGCACGATGAGCATCATGTCGCCGTCAAGCAGCGACGATAATTGACTGCCAATCTCTGCAGAGAGCCTCGACTTTTCTGACATTGCCTTCAAGCTCAAATTCTTTTTTTGTCTGGGGGGGGGGGGGGGGGGGAGAGACTTAACAGACGAGTTGTTTTTTAGGAAAAAAAAAGAAGAACAATGTCAAGGTGCTGAGACAAATGTCCCTTGAAGTGCCACAGTCACACGATTGCTTTTTATAGACTGCCATCATTGCATCAGTGTAGTCGGAGAGACTGTGTTTGTGTGTGTGTGTGTGTGTGTGTGTGTGCGCGCGCATATGTGTGTGTACTAGAGAAGCGAGAAGGTTGTGGAATGTGCTCAATGTCAAATTTGGGCTTAAAAAAACAAAACACAAAAAAACAGTCCAAAACAGAACAAAATGGATTTATCGTGCCATATTTTGAGAGACTACAGTTTACAGTTAATGGAACACTTGGCGACCTGGTATATTCATGATAAAATACACTAGCAAGGATCCAGCCAAAATATTAGGTACACAGAAATTACCCCCCAATAATCCCAGATAGCGATTATTAGCTATTTTTGCAGTTGAAGTAGTTTAGAACTGCACTGCAGCACACTGGAATTTTTTTTATGTCTCTAAATGTGCCTTGTGATTGACTGGCGACCAGTCCGGGGTCAGTTGGGATTGGCTCTAGTTCCCCATGACCCTGACTTGTGGTATCAAAAATTGAGTTGAATTTATTCCAATAGTTTGATTACCTCACATGAAAGCACCACAATATTAGGAACTGTAATTAATGTCAGTCACAATATACTGTTAAATCAATGGCCAGGCGTGATACAGTTCCCTTATGTTACTAAAAAACAGCAGAGGGCGCTTGTTTTATCCAGTCAAGGTTGCTGCCATGGTGGTGCCCATCCGTACCTCCACCCCCACACCCAAGTGCCATCTGGGTAATGGTGGGCATCCAAGGTGGAGTTGTCGCCTTTGATTCGGCCGCTTTTTACAGTACATTGATTGAAGTCGAGACCAGATGGCGGCTAGCTCTCCTATTGCCGATTCTATTTGCCGGAGAGCAATAGTAATAGCAATAGTATGCAATTAAAAAAGGGCACTCGAACTGTGTTTTTCCTCTTTGCATGCTGAGCTTTTTATTTTTTATTTTTATTTTCATTCGTTCCTCAACAGTCACTCGTACAAGGGGAAAATGGCCCAAAATATGAGGCCTATTAAAGTAGTGGGCGAATCATTTCCATTAATTTACACCTTGTTCGCTGAGCAGCGCTAATGACACATCACGGCGGACTTTTATCTCTATTGATGAAAGCTGTTCATCACTTTGTTGTCTCGTCGGCCCGTCGCGCAGGCCCGGGATTTATTGAAGGATCAATTTACTTTATCAGCGTTGTACTGTAAAGCACTTCATCAGTGTCGCTTGTTCAACATGAAGTTCACTTCATTTCCTCTTTCGGGAACACCTGGCCGGTGAGTATTCTTCATCTGTTTTGTACAGACACCACACGTCGCTTTGTTAGCAGGCATCATTATGGCACAACTCAGGCTGGGTTTACACTGCAGGTCTACATGCTCTATTCCGTTTTAATGCCTACAAATTTGTATTCACATAAAGTTTCAAGTTACAGTGGTACTTTGACTTATGAGTTTTTATAATACTAACATTTTTGATATCGCTTTGTGTTGTGAGCAAAAAATTTACTTATGAGTGAGCTTTGAGATAAAGCGAACAATATCTATTCTGCCCTCCCTGAGCGTGTCATGCGCACTTTGGCAGATAGCGAACAAAATAATAATAATAAAAAAAGAGACCTAACGTGCTTGCTTCAAGCTGTTTATTGCCACTCCCAGTTGAAGTTTACTGTCAAATTAAACAGAAAACAAAGAGAATTACACGTGTATTTAAAGAGACCACATGAGTTTTTTTCGAACAAACGTCTGCTAGCTTGATGCTAACAATGCGAAACAGAACTAACAGGCTAACAGAACATAACATTGATATCGCTGTAATTAGAAAACTTGACATCATTTTAAAAGGGTTAATGGCATTTTCAATCCTTTTAATAGGAGATGTTGATTTGAGATACAAGTGATTTGAGTTCTACGCGTGGTCACGGAAAGATTTAAACTCGTAAGTCAAGGTACCACTGTGTATCCAATACCACTGTGTTTACATTTATTGAACACCTACAACAAAACGACGTAAAGGACGACACAAATGCCAACATTGGGTATCGATGACAATGCAGAAGAATAATAACCCATAATTGCTTTTGTGCACAGCTCCTCCTTGTAGCTCCTCTCACAAGCACAATGAATACATATTTAACACATACCGTCATACTGGAAGAAAGACAACAATGGCTGTAGGTTTTCTGACCAATGATTCAGCCACTTGTTCCCGTTCCAACAAAAGGCTGTAATGATTTCTAGACAGACTACCATGATAACAATTTGAACGGTTCTGAATTATTACACTGGGTTACAAAAATGTTTTCAAGTTGTCCCTGTTTTTTTTTTTTTTTTTTTTTTTTTTTTTTAAACTTATTTAGGACAATTTTGCATCGCTGAATCCGAAAATGACATCCATTTCTCTTGCTCAGATCACGTATATATATATACTTGCTTGTGTGGAGTTTGCATGTTCTCCCCGTGCCTGTGCGGGTTTTCTCCGGGTACTCCGGTTTCGTCCCACATCCCCAAAATATTCGCGGTAGGTTAATTGAAGACTCTAAATTGGCCGTAATTGTGAATGTGAGTGCGAATGGTTGTTTGTTTATATGTGCCCTGCTATTGGCTGGGGACCAGTTTAGGGTGTACCTCGCCTCCCGCCCAAAAGGTAGCTGCGATAGGCTCCAGCATGCCTGCGACCCTAGTGAGGATAAGTGGTACAGAAAATGGATATATATATATATATAATGTATAAATAATTTCCACAACCGTCCAACAGTTAGTGTATTTCATTTCTTACAAGGAAGGACTCACAACCCCGAGGTTGAGAACCCCTGATATAATACGAAAATACCTGTACATGCAAAGAAAACAAACAAACAAAAATATTTAGCCATAGTTAAAAATGTTGACCTCAAAGCAATGAGATATTTGGATTAAGCACATCAAAATGGTCCTAAATCAAGTAAAAAAAAATGTTAAAATAAATTTGCTGTTGACCAGTGTTATGCTATAAAAACACTCATGGCATTTTTTTGCTTGAAGTTGCTTTTACACTCCGCTGTTTGTTTTTTCCATGCTGCACTCTTATTCATGTTCACATGATGTCATTCATTTAAAATGAGTAATCACATTTTTACTTCCACAACCAAAACTGTTAAATGCCATATTTGTATCTTCATGTGTGGGGTCTGGAACAGATAAATAATATTTTAAGATTTGAAAAATCTTTATGTGGATACCAGGCCCAATATGTTCCACGTGGACAAACAGGAGATGTGTATACATGTACTGTTACACTCCTTGTAATTACATTAATTTCACAATGGAATCACTTCTCTGTATTACACTACAGTTTAAGGCTAACACACTCCTCTCATCCACTCAAACATATATGGGAGGGCCGTATAGCCACCCTGCCATCTTTTTAGGAACGTCATAACTCCTCGTCCACGTCGCTCCCTAAAACAAACGAGCAGTCTCGCTGGGGCACTTGCATCCAATCCAATCCCATTTTCTGTCTGTTCCTTAGCCTGAGAAACGACAGATTTACTCTGAAGATGTTGGATTTGCATCTTCTGTAATCATCTGTTCTCCAGGGCAAAATAAGATGCTACAAACAAGCTTTGTCTACCAGAAGAAGCACAGAGGCTTTCCTTTTCTTAAATTAATCTAAACCACGATGCCCAAGTTTCTGATCATTTAATCAAACGAGGCTTAAGTAAAAGTGCAGGTACTTAGCGGCTCGCTCACTCAGACATAATGATGATTAACCAATAAGACGATCCACTGGGGGCTAATCAAGAGGATCTAACCCACCACTAAAATAATCCCGGGACACAGCGGGGCCCTATCCGGGCCCCGGCTAACGTAGCCTAGCCACTAGCTTGAGCACCAGATGGTGTTTTCATATCATAGCGCAAAGTGGCAGGCCAAACGGCTGCTGCGAGCATATGCCTCGTGAAATGCACACCATGCTGATTGCTAACGGTACTACTTTTACTTTTTTTTCATCGTATGAGTTGTTAGACTGAGGTGGTATATTGCCATTCAGAAGAGAAAAAAAGTGAAATGTTTCTAATTATGAAACAGTTAAATCCTCCCTATAAATAGATTTGCATTAGAGCATTTAAATAAGTGGTAAAAGGACAAGAGGCTCATACTCCAAGGTGAAATGGCCGTAAAGTCGCACTATTCCAAATTGTAAAGTCGTATAACAATTTTACACAAGGCCTTAGCCTACCTTAAGCCTGGTACACACAAAATAGTTTTTTCAATCTGAAAAGATTGTTTATCTGTTACAGACCCCACACAAAGAAAACACAAAACCTAACATAAAACATAAACATCAAAAACAAGAAGTTATATAAGCACTCTCGGGCTTCCCACAGCTCCACGAGCTGGTCCTCCATTTCTGAGGTCCACTGGACTTTTTGTTTCGGGTGTGTGAACCGTGTTACTTTACTGGTATTCGGGGTGCGTATCTCTCCAATAAAAGACGGTTCGATATGTATCTCGATAGATGGGGTGCGATACGATTTAAAGACAGTACATTTTAACGTGGAATGATTCCATTCAGTTTGATTTAGTGGGATTATGATTCAATTCAATATAGCACAGCTCAGTTCGAGAGGGTATGTTGCAATGAGTGCTTTGTTGAAAGTAGACAATCATTTTACAATAAGAATGAACATGTCAGTACTATAAATGTGGCATTTCCTTCAAAGAGATTTATCAAAGACTAGAGAAGAAGCGCATTTGTAACTTTAGTCATTTTTATTATTTTTTTTATTTGGATAAAATGTAATTAATTTGGGAACAGATACGAAGGAAGGTAAATGCCTGCGTTCACATCCGGGTTAGTCGATTTACATTTTTACTGTTAAAATCCAACTAATTTTGTCTCGTAAAAATTTTAATTTTATCAGTCTCGTAATCTAAAGGTTGCTACATTCTATGAAATACGAGTTCTAGATTACAGAGGTTTACTTAAATTCAAAACACACGCAAAACACAACCAAGAGTGAAATTTTATAGAATATTTAATGACATCTACAAGGGATCTAGAGGGAAGCACACAAAGGGGTCTAACTATCCATCCATTATCTGAGCCGCTGCTCTTCACTAGGGTCGCGGGCGTGCTGGAGCCTATCCCAGCTGTCATCGAGCAGGAGGCGGGGTACACCCTGAACTGGTTGCCAGCCAATCGCAGGGCACATACAAACAAACAACCATGCGTACTCACATTCACACCTATGGGCAATTTAGAGTCCTCAATCAATCTACCATGCATGTTTTTGGGATGTGGGAAGAAAACGGAGTGCCCGGAGAAAACCCACGCAGGCACGGGGAGAAAATGCAAACTCCACACAGGCGGGGCCGGGGATTGAACCCCAGTCCTCAGAACTGTGAGGCAGACGGTCTAACCAAGAAAATAAAACAAAAAGAAAATAACACTAATAATGGTAAAAAGAAGAAAAATAGGCATGTGAAAAGGGAAATAGGACATCGTGTGCTGCTGGGCTAAAAATGTGAATGAGTGTTTAATGCGTTGAGTGCGCACGAGAGAGAGAGAGAGGACAAAGTTGAGATTTTGTGTGAAGAGAGTAATTTTTAATACATATTCTATACATAGATGTCATATTGTACATATTGTACGAAAAGCAATGACAGCCGCATTTTTACAACTGCATTTTGAGATTCACGGCCCATCAATGTTGGCTATTTTCCCTGAAAACGTTTCGAGATTTTAATGCAATAAATCACATTTTACCCAATATAAGCACGGGAAAAACTTTGAACCCAGAACTTCTCAACTGTGAGGTAGACATGCTAACCACTTGCTCACTGTGCTGCCTATGAGCTTTATATTTCAAATATTTATGTACAGAGCGTGTTTAAGTTTTCTTCAGGTAAATAACTTTCCTGCTTCTCTTATCCTCACTTCCCTGCTACCAGTTGACTTATATTGTCTTCTCTCATAAATATAGACATCTTTTACATACTGCTGCTATGCACTTGCCCTGTTAACACCCAAATGTCCCTACTGTCGTCTCAATAGAGTCTTTCTGTTTGATTGTTTTTCATTAAATTGATTTTCGGGGTGTACAGTTGATATCAAGTCGTGGAGCCGCTCTGCGAGACAGATAATTCATCCCGTGAGGGAAATGAGATTGTCACAGCAATAATATTCACCATTACAACAACAACAAAAATAGGAGCAACCAACAAAGTAAAACGAGAAACAAACAATACAAAAACAGCATTTGTGGGACACCCAATGAATATTACGTGCCCTTGTATGTCAGCCTTCTGACTGGAATGCACAACTTGGCTGCAACAGATGACATTTTAATGGTGAAACATCAATAAACCCTTTCAGTAGTGTGGAAATGATATTCACACATAGCAACTCACAATTTGTGCTCTATTTACTAATAGTGTAACACACTTTTGTCAACATTTTTATCGCCGTGATCGTAATGCAAAGTAATCCCATACAGCAGACCTATAACGCACCTGGCGTCTTCCAGCGTCGGTTCTTTCGTCATGCCCGCAAACGTCTTCGCAAGTTTTTTGTTTTTCTTTTTTCTTTAATCTCCACAACGCCACTTCATTTCTTCTGCATTCTACAATGGGCCTTATATTTTTGGGGCTACTTTCTGCTCTAAAGTGCATGAAACAGAGAGTCTCTTGAGCTTTGTGTGCTATGAACCGAAATGAAAGGTTTGGACAATTATCATAAACCATCCCACCCCTAGTTACGTTACTTAGCTGTACTAAAACATTCACAATCACATCATTTTAATTTTTAATCATCCCGAGCTAGTCGATGAAACTTAATGTTTGACCAGCTAGCTAAACTGTTAAATTAGCTTACCTGCATTTGTGAGTTTTGTTGTGACGGATGAAGTACCACGTCATTGTTGTTGTGTCTTTAATGCATGAGTTGCAAGCCATGCAGGTTGCCATCCTCTTTTTGCAGACTTTATCGACAAGATAATCCTTGAATCCAAAATGTATTATCTTTGGAGCTCCTTCCATCGTCGTTCATGCAGGTGGTTACGTCACACTGGCAAGTGCAAAATAATGCAGAGTGTGTTGCCAGGTTGGGATAGATTGACCCCCCCTCCCCCCAAACATGTATTTCTTTCCCAAAATGAAATAAATACAAAATAAAGGGAAAGCCCTCTGACGTCACAAAACGGCCACAAAATCAGCAAAATTTAGGTGAAAAAGAGTTTTAAGCCATCTGACGTCACAAAACGGCCACAAAATCAGCAAAATTTAGGTGAAAAAGAGTTTTAAGCCATATCGTAACAATTCAGTACTATATTGTTCTCACTCTTTGCACGTTTTCCGCCTTTATCTCCAAACATACTTAATGTACTAATGTACATACTTAATTTAGAAGAAAAAAAACATGAAAATGAGCTTGGTTGCTCATTAATTTCAATGTCCATGCGCTCATTGCCTTTGATGGTAACGTTGACTTCCCAACATGGCCACCATGTAGGCACGTCGGTTAGCTACAGCGTGCTGGCGTATCTAGTCTAGTTGATATCTATGGTAATACCATACAATGTATGCATGTGAAGTGTATGTATTATTTTTGTTCTCTTGGGGACGCCATCCTTACGCTCTGTGACTTTAAAAATTGTACCTGCCTTTAAAAGGCGGACCTGGCATGTTCAGTGACATGGAAGTGAGTGAATGAGGACGTACAGATGGCCGGCTGTTTCCTGGCTTCAGCGTTAGCCTCTGTGAGGTCGTCGGCAGGTTGGTGAAAAGCGTGCCTGTGTTTACTGTATTTTGTTACCATTTGTTTAATAAAGCAATTGAAAGAGCACCATTTTCCATAATCCCTCCATCCAAACCACCTGTGGAGGGATTCAAATTCATTCTAACTAGTGGTAGTATACTATATTCAGTTGACGAATGTTGTTGACTTTACTGTAGACGTTCAGTTGTGTAACTTAAGACAGGTGTACTTTGTAATCGATGCATTGCTCTTTGGTTTCTTTTATCAAGTATGAAATGATCCCAAACTTTGGACATTCTCTGTCTTTAAAGCACTCTTTCTTCCTGGCTTGCACTTTTTTGCTCTGCAGTAACAGTTCGTGCGGAAAAATAATTGCAAAAAGACAAGCACAAAATCCTGCAAATAATCTGCGATGCTCTGAACCCGCAAAAAGCGAACTGTGATATAGCGAGGGACCGTAGATAATTGTATAATGTGTACATGGAATATGATTGAAAGAGCAATGATTTCTACTTTCCAAACTCTACGTTTTCAAACAGTTTAGCAACTCGTATTTAGCCTATTAATTAGCCTCAACCATTTGATCCCAATTTGAAAACCCGCCAAGTCGCACAGCACTAGCGCTGCCTGCGCCTCCGCCGCCGTTTTTTGTGCGTTGCCTCCGAGCCCAGATAAAACCCGGCTTCACTTCCAAGCGCCCTTCAAACACTTGAAAATTCACCGGAGCAGCAGCCGCAGCTTCAGCTCCGATTTATTTCCCCCTCCCCGCCCCCCCCTCGTGCCCCCGCTTTAGCGCCGTCCTCATCTATTCCCAAATGTTGCGCGTAACCTCTGATGGCTCCGTGCAAGAGAGTCGCAATTTGATAGTTGGAGGTGTCGCCTCCTAAATCCTATTTAACTCGGGGCTGAGGACAAAAGAACAAAGGCTGCCTCTGTTTCCATTCCGCCTTTTTAATCAAGCCCTCATTGTTGTAGGTGCGGTGCAAACGTCAGGTTGTGTGAATCCCTTAAAATTGCATGTCTGCAGGGAGCCGCGTGTGTGAGGGAGTGTATGTTTGGGAGGGGTGTGTGCGTGCATGACAAGGGGGGTGCATAAGAGGAGCTGGCATTGAATCCCCGGAGGGTCGGGCCAGAGCGGGAGTTACTAATGAACTGTGAGAGTGTCTGCTCAAGAAGACTCGCCCCCCCCTTTCCCCCCCCAAGAGAGACAAAGAGGAGGAGTGGAAAAGACAACCTCTTCAGCCCCCCCTCCCCCAAAATAAAAAAACACTCTGAAACCACAAACATCACATAGGGCAACCGGGATCCTTTGCTCCGCGTTCACCCTCACACTTTTTTTTTTTTTTAATCCCGGTGGGCACAACAAACGCACCCTTGAGTGCAGGAAGTGCCCTGGGTGCCTCATCTGATGGATAGCCGGGAGGTGAGAAGTCAATGTCAATTTAGAGCCAGAAGCTTCCACTCACTCCCAATTTGTGCTCTGGCCTGGTTTTGCGCAGGTTTTGAAAGGCTGCTGATCGACCAACCAGGTTGGCTCCGTACGTTTAACTGTTACTGACTGCATGTACGCAACAAGATGGACGCGGAGTAAGATGAGGGATGTCGTGCGAGTTTTCCAACCAGGATTATGGTTTCAAATTAGGTTTTTGAAGCTTTGATTATGCTTTCAAAATAAGGTTAGGATTTCAAATTGTTGGTAAAGTTGTAGGTTACGATTGGGGTTTTAAAAAGGGCTATGGTTCCAAATTAGGATTTTTAAAACAGAGTTAGGGTTTTAAACAATGGTTACAGTTTCCAATAAGATTTTCAAATTAGTGTTTCAAGCCGGGGTTAAAATTTCAGTTCTCGTTTCAAATTTGACTTCTAACCGGAGTTAGGGTTTCAAATTAGTTTTTCATACATTGGTTAGCGTTTCAAAATGGGTTACGGTTTCAAATTACAGTTCTCAGTAGCGTTTATGGTTTCAGATGGGGATTTCAAGCCAGACTTCGGGTTTCAAACTAGGGTTACACATTCCAGTGAGATTTTCATGCCAGAGTTAAAGTTTAAAATAAGAGTTAGTGTTGCAAATTAGGGTTTCAAGCCAAGGTTAGAATTCAGTTTGGGTTTCAAACACAGTTTAGGGTTTCAGATTCAGATTTGGTTTCAAATTATGATTAAGATTTCACTAGAGGTTCAAACTAGGTTACTGTTTCCAACTAAGGTTTCAAAATGGAAGGGTGTACCCACATCTTCAAAAAATCTTGTTTTGAATCCCACTAATTAAGGCATTAATTATCCTAAAAAAAATAGCACCATCCTGAAATGAGCACCAAGGTTTCACGAAAAAGTTAGTTTTTCAAATCTTCGTTTCAAGCTTGCGTTAGGGATGACAAAGGGGGTTTAAGCCTGGGGTTTCAAACAAGGTTTAGGGTTCCAAATGAGGGTTTTGCCAGGGTTGGGGTTTCAAATTAGGATTTCACGACAGGGTTAGTTTCAAATCAGGATTGGGGTTGTTAAAATTTCAAATTAGGGTTTCAACAACAGCTCTGGTTTTAAATTAGGGTTGAACACAAGGATTGAGGTTTAAAATTAGGGGTTCAATATAGGGTTATGGTTATAAGACAGCATTAGGTTTTGAAATTAGGGTTTCACGCCTGGTTTACAGACTCAGGGCATAGTTAAGGTTTCAAATTATGGTTTCAAGACAGGGTTAGGGTTTCCAATTGTGGTTTCAAGGTACAGATAGGGTTTGAAATTAGGGTGTCAAGCCTGGGTTAAGGTCTCAAGATATAGTTAAGAGTTTAAATTGGGTTTTAAGGACAGGGTTACGGTTCCAACTCTGCATTAGGGTTTCAAATCTGGGTTGCAGCCATAGTTGGCGTTTCAAATGTGGGTTTCAAGCAAACCTGGGTTAGGGTTTTTAAATTACGGATTCAAACATGGGTTAGGGTTTCGGGCTACGGTTAAGATTTCAAGGGATTAGGGATTTTAATTCTGAGTTAGGGTTTCAAACAATGATTAGGGATATCAAATTATGATGACAAGGAAGGGTTCAGTTTTCTTGTTAAAGTTTCAAGATGGTGTTAGGGTTTAATTTCAAGATAGGGTTTTAAAATTCGGGTTTGAAGCCTAGGTTACAGTCTGAAGCCGTAGTTAAGGTTTCAAAGTAGAATTTAAGGACATGATTAGGGTTCCAACACAGGGTTAGACTTTCAAGTTAGGGTTTCAAGCTATGGTTAGGGTTTCAAATCTGGTAAGTGCTTCAATGGAGGGGCAAGATTTTAAATCATGGTTTCAAGCCACGGTTAGGGCTTCAGTTTAGGGTTACAAGCCTGGTTAGGGTTTCAAATCAGGTTTACAAATGACAATTTGCTGACACTTCTACAAATTTTTCAAATATTTGTCAAAAATGAATGTATTGCAAGTGAAAGTTGTCCAGGTGCAGCACAAAAAGAAATTCCGCTTTTACTTTTGAGTTGGCCGTTTCTTAAAGCCCCTAATCTCTCTCTGACTGCCTCTCATAGAATCAACATCAATCCAGAAGCGAGGGCCCGCTAATTGCATTTCATTAAGAGTGCGCCCAAGAATTTTGCATGCGCCGGAAAAGTCTGCAATCAGCGAGTATTATCTCTGCTGATGAAAAGGATCAATTGATGTAATGCCGCCGTAATTGGATGCAAATGTAATGAGACATCTGCGCTATGTTAAGAGCGCCCGTTATGCTTGTCGCTAATGCAAACAATGTACATGTCACTCTGGCGCCTTGCCAATCAACGCTCTTCCAAATGTTACATATCATTCAGTGTAGTAGATGATGAATAAAAGCTCATTTCTAGCACATTGAGCTCAAATAATGAGTGTTCATTTCAACATGCTGCAATTTCTTCGCTTTTATACAATCTTTTTCTCTCCTTATGATACGTTTTTGCTTCAGATATGCTGTTTTTCCCCAACTCGCTTGTTGAATGGTGCAATGCATAAAGATACTGGCATCACTGAGTTAATCCTCCGTTAATGTCCTACACAGCCTCCCAGCACGCTGACCACGTAAGCCATGGGGCTAATTCCATCAAATCGGCCCATGCGCTTTTTCTCCTATGAAAGGGAAATGTGTTCAGAAACAACAAGCACTGGGTTCTAAAATGTCCTTGCCTGGAAAATATTAAAATATACACTCGTAGCACAACATCAATAATGCCGATTGGTAGTAAATTACAGTCAGAGGAACATTTTAATTTATTTTATAGTTTTGTCTGAGAAGTATTACGAGTTTTAACTTTAACTCTTTGTAGTCAGAAGTGGTGATATCTTTTTTTCCTCTAAGAAAAAAAAATCTGTATTTTCATATTTTATCAAGAAAACTGTTAACTGGAAAAATCACCTTGAGCTAAAAGTTGTGGCATCTTTTTATTATGAGTTTCTAAATATTTCTAATATTAGTGTTAATATATATATTTTTAAATAGTTTAAACAGTTTTAATATGCATACATTATATTATTTTAGCCCCCCCAAAAATAGGTTTATAAAATGTTAATGAGAATTCCGCACAAAATCACATTTATAACTTCAGACATTATTTTTGCTGTATTCTATCATTGAAAGGAGTTGGGGTTGGGGTATATTATAACATCCTTTTCTTTAAAGGGGAGATATTTTACCAAGCCAACTTTTTCTAGTATGTGGGATGTAATATTGTCTCTATGGTGTCTCAGTAAGCATGTGAAATATGAATTAAAATCATCCAGGCATTCCTGAGTTCCAGACGTTTTTCTGCCGAGAGGCCTGAAATCAGGTCATTCGAATTTCTCGAGCTTATCTACGTCACTAGTGAAGATCTCCGCCTTCCCTTTCCGCTTCCGAGCCAGCGCTGTCATCATAACAAACACGCGTGCTCTTAAAGTGGATCTTCTACACGGAGGCAACCAATCAGAGGAAAGGGGGCGGTCTTAGCCACATATGGACAAAGCGGATACAGAACTGGGTCAAACAGAGGGAGCTGTCAGAGGGGTCTTTTCTGGACACTCGTATGACAAAACCAATGTATTTTTTTAAAATGAAATTCACATTTTTATACTAAGTCCATGTTAGAGAGTCACTCTATGGTACTATAAATAGCCAAAATATGGGACCTTTAATGCTCTCATAGAAAATCCCACGAAATACGAACGTTGTGGCCAACACGAATGATCAAGTCCAATGACTTCCTGCAGCTTAGTGTACAAGCAACACACAATTCACAAAAGGGTGCTCCATTCCCTTTTTATTCCATTTGCATCTGTCTGTGACTAGCATTGAAAATCAGAAGGGAAGACGATGCATTAAAAGAGAGATGTTTTTGTTCTCCATCAGGGCTCTTAGCTGACCGGGGAGGCGGGGAGGGCAATCAGTGTTTGCTGAGGGCGACCCCGTCTCAAGCATTGGATACATCAGAGACTTTCCATTGCTTTATATTCTGCGTTAGAGAGGACATGATGAGATGATGATCCTGGTGTGTGTGCTTTTGTAAGTAGAGCCCATTAGTGGTCTCTCTGTGTCTGTGTGTGCGTGCGTGTGTGTGTGCGTGCGTGCGTGTGCGTGGACAGGCAGTCGCCCTGGAAAAAATAGCATCGGCAGTGGTTCTCAAACTCTTTACATCAAGAACTGTACCACAAAAAATACTTGGCTCTCCAAAAGTACCACCATAACATTAAAATAGAGTAGTTTAATAGGCCCAAGTAAATGTAATGGTATTTTAAGTGACTGTAACATTATGCATAGTTTAAACATTAACATTGCACTTAAATATAGGAAAATAAAATACTGTACTTAATGATTCAATTAAGATGTACTGGACAAAAAAAGTAAAACAAAAATATATATATGGTATATATATTCTTTTTAATTTATATAAATGTTTGAAAACAAGCAGTTAAAAAGATAAAATGCAAAAACTAAAAAGTTAAATACAACTAAACTGTACTGAATACTGTACGGTACTGGATTAAGAAAAAATGTTTAAGCCACTGTAACATTTTGCATAGTTTAAACATTGAGTTGGAGGTACCCACACTTTGAGAATCACTGATGCTTGCTCAGCTATTTGTGGATCCCCGATCCCTAACCAAATTAGCGAAAAAACGAAAGTAATTGAATCCTTTAAAATGGTCATAATTGCCTATTTATGAGTGTAAAATGTTTTTTTTTTTCTTCCCAAGCACCGCATAGAGAAAAATGGAAGGATGCAAGAGCCACTTTGACATTCTTCATCTTTAAAATGCTAAAACCAATCTATGTGATATGTGAAGCATCCATCCATCCATTTTCTGAGCCGCTTCTCCTCACTAGGGTCGCGGGCGGGCTGGAGCCTATCCCAGCTGTCATCGGGCAGGAGGCGGGGTACACCCTGAACTGGTTGCCAGCCAATTGCAGGGCACATAGTAACAAACAACCATTCGCACTCACAGTCATGCCTACGGGCAATTTAGAGTCTCCAATTAATGCATGTTTTTTGGGATGTGGGAGGAAACCGGAGTGCCCGGAGAAAACCCACGCAGGCACGGGGAGAACATGCAAACTCCACACAGGCGGGGCCGGGGATATGTGAAGCATCCATCCATCAATCCATTTTCTTTACCGCTTATCCTCACGAGGGTCACGGGCTGCTGGAGCCTATCCCAGCTATCTTCGGGCGGGAGGCGGGGTACACTCTGAACCGGTCGCAAGCCAATCGCAGGGCACATAGAAACAAACAACCATTCGTACTCTCATTCACCCCTACAGGCAATTTAGAGTCTTCAATCGACCTACCCGCATGTTTTGGGGATGTGGGAGGAAATCAGAGTGCCTGGAGAAAACCCACGCAGGCACGGAGAGAACATGCAGACTCCACACAGGCGGGGCCGGGATTTCCGAGCCGCGTCTCCTCACTAGGGTCGCGGGCGTGCTGGAGCCTATCCCAGCTATCATCGGGCAGGAGGCGGGGTACACCCTGAACTGGTTGCCAGCCAATCGCAGGGCACATACAAACAAACAACCATTCGCACTCACATTCACACCTATGGGCAATTTAGAGTCTCCAATTCATGCATGTTTTTGGGATGTGGGAGGAAACCGGAGTGCCCGGAGAAAACCCACGCAAGCACGGGGAGAACATGCAAACTCCACACAGGCGGGGGCGGGGATTGAACCCCGGTCCTCAGAACTGTGAGGCTGACGCTCTAACCAGTTGTCCACCGTGCCGCTTGATTAGGACAATTCACATTAATCAACACATCAGGAAAAAAAGGCATTCATGTAAGTATGCCAGAGTGAATGCGGTGATTAAATATCACCCTTTGTCTTAAAGTGGTTATCAGAAAACCCATGCAATAAAAATACTATATTTAAGTATATTTTCACAAGGTCTGGAACTTATTGGGCTATTCTGGGACCTCAGGTATCAAATTTCGTGCCATACCATGTGTAATTGTGTGTTGGTATGACAATAAAATTCCTTGTATCCCTTTGGCCACCTCATTAGGTACACCATCGCAGGGGAGCTTATATGCGACCATCCGGCCATCCTGTCTGCAACAAAGTGTATACATTTCAGATTGTAATGCAGCAGTGTTGAAACTGTCTTAAGTTCAGGAGAAAACACACGTCCATTTGCGCTTTAGCCCCAAAGGCACATTTATTCGGCAGCACCCATGTTCGGTTAATAGCGTCTCGCTCTGGGTAGACGAGCCTAGCCCTGCGTCATACACGACAGCTTCTGATTGGCCGACCTATGCGTTATACCCTACACCACTAACAAATTAAAAGCAACCATATTAAGTCAATGGGGAAAAGCGTTATTGGAACGCAATAATCAACAATCAATCAATCAAGTATATGACATATATACATTATAAATATATATGTGTATATACTATTGCGATTGGCTGGCGACCAGTACAGGGTGTACCCCGCCTCTCGACCAAAGATAGCTGGGATAGGCTGCGGCATGCCCGCGACCCTAGTGAGGATAAGCGGTACAGAAAAAGGATGGATGGGTGTATATACTATACAGTACAATGCTACATAACGCTGCTCCTAGAGTTAGGTTTACTATACTTTACTTTAAGGCTGTTGGTCAATGCCATATTTTGTTTTGACATACCCAAAAAGCAGTTCCTTTTCAAATGGTATAAAGAGCTGCTGACACGTAAATTGCCTTCTCATACATACACGTCAAATGCCGTGCACACATCCAGGCTGTATAAGCTTGCACACATATATCACATCCATTCACACACCATACTGAAATCCACTCAAAAAATTATCCTCAAATCCTTTCACACATCAATCTCAAATGCTCTTATACATGCTACTGAAAACATTTTTGGGGAGATTTATTTTAAGATAGATAGATAGATAGATAGATAGGTGGTACCAATTGTGAGTTTCAGTATAGTTTATGCTAAAAAAATTGGATGGTGGGCCATAGATTAGATGCCATTAATTCAAAACGTAAATATGCCACAAACTATAATCTCAAAACTACTGTATTTAATATTGTTTAAAACTCATTTTACAACACTACTCTTAAAAATAAATGGTTTGCAGATGGTTTGTTTTTGAAAGAAAAAAATGCACCTGAAGTACACGTGTACGTGTCGCAGACTCTCCTAAATTCCACTAACTACCCAGGCTAAACTTGGCTCCTTGCTGACATACAAATCTTGTCTTTCGGTTGAGATGTCTCACTTCAACTCCCGTACAATCATTTTAATGCAGTAATAATACTAATAATGTCACAGCAGGCGGCACGGTGGCCCGACTGGTTAGAGCGTCAGCCTCACAGTTCTAAGGACCCGGGTTCAATCCCCAGCCCCGCCTGTGTGGAGTTTGCATGTTCTCCCTGTGCCTGCGTGGGTTTTCTCCGGGCACTCCGGTTTCCTCCCACATCCCAAAAACATGCATTAATTGGAGACTCATGACTGTGAGTGCAAATGGTTGTTTGTTTCTATGTGCCCTGTGATTGGCTGGCAACCAGTTCAGGGTGTACCCCGCCTCCTGCCTGATGACAGCTGGGATAGGCTCCAGCACGCCCGCGACCCTAGTGAGGAGAAGCGGCTCAGAGAATGGATGGATGGATGTCGCAGCACAGACATTAGATTATCTCGTGGGGCAAAAAAATTTTTGAGGCAAAAAGTTTAATTCTTTGGGAAAATGGTAATTATTGGCGGTTTAGCCCAGTGTATTCAAGAACCTTTTGGGTTTAAAAATTAAAATAGGCCTCAATTATCCGCAGATTTTTGCTTTTCATGGTCCGGTCCCTATCCCCTGCGAATAGCAGGGTTCCACTGTAATAAGTTTGTCCCAGTAACTGCCATTTCGAGTTACAGTATTTTTAGATGGACAGCTGACAAATTGTGACTTTTATAGTCAACATTATCCACAATAACTTCCTTTCTAGTGGTCTTATTTGACTTGCGAGTCTTTGAAGAGTCTTCACCATTTTAGTCCTCCTCCGAACGTTCTAACTTATTACACGGAGCACTCCATTGTCTGGCTGACCTTTCCGAGACAGCAGCCGTTCTGTCTTCGCGACAAAGCCAAATTACAAGACGTCAGTCTTAATTTACAAGATGGACATTGTTAAGATCTCGACGCTGCTGGCGGCACCTTAATGCAACACTTTTCTGCTGTCATTCCCATCTCACATGTTTACCCCTCCCCCCTGGCACCTCATTTGATTGCACCCAGTGGCAACCCGACTTCTGCCCAGCAGTATCTCCCCGGTCATCTTTGCAACTTGATTTGAGAGTGGAAGGCGGGTGCCGGGCGGGCTAAATGGCACATGGAAATGGGCTGGTGATTGCCTTCGTACTCCCGCGAGGCGATGAAGGGCTCGAGTAGTTGATTAGCCGTACGACCCTGATGCTGGCTCTGGGTCGAGTGACATGCTGGCTCATCAGACCCCCATTCAGGTGTCCGGGGTTTGGGAGGTGCACCCCAGTGATTGCACAATGCTACATAATCGTACCTCATGCTGTACCCAAGTGTCCAGCATGCTCACACGTTTGAAGATGTACAGCGGTGCTCACTTTTGGTGAACTTTTTTGTTTCGAAGCCGGGAAAATGTGGAGTCCAACCCAACAATGTGGAGAAAATAGCCTTTGCGTTGAAGAAATGTTGACATGTAATATCATAATGTAATATCTTGTTCAACTGTATTGTACTGTAGTTACGAAAAAGTTAACTTGCCAAGTAACGACAGGGCATTTGGGCTAGTTAGCTAGCTAGTACTCTCTGTTAACCGTAGCCACCATTTGTGCTGTAATTTATGTTAGCAATGCTAAAGCGACAGCAAAAGACTTCACATTATTGATAGACTGTTTAATGCCTGATGACATTTGGTGAGGTTTTCCACTGAGGTGCTAAGGCATAGTAAGAGTTAAAATGCAAATTGTTGTAGTTATTCATACAGAGAGGCTGTTTGCAGGTTGATATTTATTTTATTCTTGAGAATTGGAGGCTACTGTGTTAAATAGGTCAATGTTTGTTGGCTTCTTGCTCTGCATGGATTTGCTTATGTAAATTGTTGAATAAAAGTGGAATGTAGATAAATGTTTTGTGTTTTTGTTAAAGTGGAATGCAGATAAGTTTTTATTTTATTATTGAATGCTAGTACTACCAACTAACACAACACTAATTGGACAAGCTGTACAGGTAGTTCAGGTGGCTGACTGGTGAGCATGGCCACCAGTTCACAGGTTGTGGGTTCGTAACCTGGCTCCTGCCTTCCTATGTGGGGTTTGTATGTTTGTATGCAAACTCCTGAAGTTTGCAGATGACACCACTGTCATCGGCCTCATCAAGGACGGTGACGAGTCTGCATATCGACAGGAAGCGGAGCGGCTGGAGCTGTGGTGCGGCCGACACAACCTGGAGCTGAACACGCTCAAGACTGTAGAGATGATCGTGGACTTCAGGAGGCATCCTTCGCCACAGCTGCCCCTCACGTTGTCCAGCTGCCTTGTGTCAACCGTCGAGACCTTCAAGTTCCTGGGAATTACAATCTCCCAGGACCTGAAGTGGGCGACCAACATCAACTCCGTCCTCAAAAAGGCCCAGCAGAGGATGTACTTCCTGCGGCTTCTGAGAAAGCATGGCCTGCCACTGGAGCTGCTGAGACAGTTCTACACAGCGGTCATCGAATCAGTCCTGTGTTCTTCCATCACAGTCTGGTTTGGTGCTGCTACAAAAAAGGACAAACTCCGACTGCAACGGACAATCAAAACTGCTGAAAGGATTGTCGGTACCCCCCTACCCACCCTTGAGGACTTGCACGGTGCCAGAACTAAGACAAGGGCGTGCAAAATCCTCTCGGACCCTCCCCACCCCGGTCACCAGCTCTTCCAGCTCCTTCCCTCAGGTAGGCGCTACCGATCAATGCAAACTAGAACTAGTAGACATTCCAACAGCTTCTTCCCTCTTGCAATCAACTTCTTAAACAGCTAACTTACAATTCCATTACAACAAGCTGGCAATTTCTTGACTTGAGTTCGTTGTCACATTTCTGTATTATGTATTACTCGTGCACTCACTGTAGTTGTCTCGCCGTGCTGCACTATTTGCATATAGTGGCCACTCATGCCAGAGTAGCATCTGCTCCATTTGCACACTGATTGAGGAGTATCTGTAACATTTGCACAACCATTGTCCCAGATTATCGCACTACTCGTCACTTTAAACCGCATACACTCCTTGAAGTCTCAGTGCCCTTTGCACAATGGTCATTGCACTGGACTATTGCGATATTAGCCATTCGAACTGAGGACTCTGCATCTTTTTGCACAATTGTTGTTTGTTGTCAATGTCTTTATGTCTCCAAAGTGTTCTGTAAATTGACTGTCTGTTGTACTAGAGCGGCTCCAACTACCGGAGACAGATTCCTTGTGTGTTTTAGACATACTTGGCAAATAAAGATGATTCTGATTCTGATGATTCTGATTCTGATTGTCCGTGTACTTGCAAAAGAACTGAATAAAAATATTAAGATTATGTTGCGCCTACTTAAGTGCACTTTTTTTTTTTTTTTAAATAACATAATGAAAACATTACATTTACATGCTTTGTTTGGATGGAATTTGGGTACAAAGTCATGTTCCTCGTATGAATTCCTTTTTTGAGCATTACATGGCTGCAGTTGCTACACTTCTTCAGCCTCACTCAACCAAATCGGGCCAAAATGACAAAAGTGTGCAGTTTGGGTTCCTTCGAAGCAATTCCAAAGCAGCTTGCTGCTTCAAATACAGCATGCGAGTACCCTAGCGTTTTGTAGAGTTAGTTGCTTCCTGTTCGTGTGCAATTAAATTGAACGTTTGGTGCTTTAATCTCCACTTCTAAGGGCAAGCAACAACAGCTGGAGTGGCTGGCTGCAGGCTTCCTTGTGTGTACTTTTTAACTCACTAAATAGTCGTCGTTGTCAAGCTGGCTATAAAATTACTCTCGAGTCTTGTTTTCTTCTCTTTGCCGCATTGAAACATGATCTATGATGTGGCGTTTGTTGTTTGTGTCAGGACGTTGCTTTATTCATCGCTCCGATTCCTATTTACCGAACTAAAGCAGAAAGTGTTTTTTTTTTCTTCTGGTGCTACCGTTCATGAAGGTAAATAGGTTTTTGCGTCAGCCTTGTGCTGCAAGGGTTGTGGGTTATTTATTTTTAAATCTGCCATCGTCTACATAAGTCAAACATTTGTGTGCAGTGAGTTCAGTCAAGAGAGACGTTAAGTAAAGTGTTGTTAAAGTGGAGGCCTCGGAGAAACAAAATCTTGTCCACGTATAATCCTTTCAGAAAAAGAGACACTTTTCTGCCTGTGCTTGGTAAGATAATGATGCTACTATAAGCGATACAACATCTTCAGGAGTCACGTTCTCCATTTGATGTTTGGTACCCCTTTCTCTCATCAGCATCTTTTTATATGCACGAGCGCCTTTTAATTGGCACCCGAGATGTCACGACGGCACATATTTCTTTTAAAGTTCGGGCTCCACTAATGATTTTAGCGTGAATATCGTGACAGCAGAGTGCTTTTTTTTCTCTGGCTGAACAAACTACAGCGTCTCTTATTTTGGACGGAAGTTCATTATTTTAAGCTTGGGAAGAAAAACAACCAAAAAACAGACGTGTGTCAGGGCAGCGAGTTTCATTATAAGTGTTCCCGCTGGCATATCCAATGCACTGTCTTGGCTGAAGTAATGACTAATTAGGAAAGTAATGCATGTGACAAGGGTCAGCATTTGTCACAGTGGCCAATAAGGGACATTTCCAAATAGAGATGATTAGTATGAGGGCTGCACTGGATAGGGACAAAGTAATTTATTTAGGGGTGAAATGTTATGTTTATTGGGGTGGCATGGCTGTGAGACGGTACAGTTGTGGTTTCCCAACGCAAAGGTTGTGGGTTCGATCCCCAGCCATTGTGTGTTGTGATTTGCAACAGGTTGGACCCAAAGCAGCAAGGCAGACTGGATCTAAAAAGAGGCTTTATTTGCTCAAAACACAAAAGGGGCAAACAAGGCCCACAGAGAAACCTCAATGCAAAATCCACAAAAGTCTCAAAAAACAAGGTTCAAAGTAACTAAGAAACACTAGGGGTAAACGCACCACAACATAAACCCTAACATATAGAGGGAAACGAGACATACAGCAATAATGATCTGACAAAGAGTGAAAGAAACCAGAGAAGTAAATACAAACAAACTGATGAGACAACAAGGAACACCTGGACAAGACGCGAGTTGCTGGAGGGAGCTGATTGGTTGACACAAGGTAGAGGGCTGACGAGAACAGGTGGAGACGAAAACCAAATGAGCAGACGAGACATGAACGTGAAACAGGAAAACTTGACAAAGAGAAATATAGTCAAGTCTACAAAAATACACATCATCACACTGTGATCCAAGTATCCTTGAGCAAGATACTCAACACCAAGTTGCTCCTGATGCTGCGTCATCAGTAGGTGAATGAGGAGACAGTTTTATAGCACTTTGAGTTAGGCTTGGGCATAGTTTGAATTTGAGCTATTCCGGTTCCAATTCTGGTTCCTTTGTTCGATTCCGGTTCCAAACGATTCTCGATTCCGATTATTTTAGGGGGCTGGGTCAAAAACGTTTGCATGGTTTAAATAAAGGGTGTCCAAATTTTGAACATCCACTAAAATGAACATTTGACTCGAGGTTCTTTATAATTAGTATCAATATCAAACCTATGAACTAAAAGGGAAAGTTTGTGGAACTAACCCAATTGACTTAATATTCATTAATTAATGTTTCAGCTAAAGGTTAAATATTTTAATCAATATATAATAATCAATATAAATTGTTAAAATAGTTATTTTAACTGTTTTAACTTTTATTTTATTGTTTCACTCACCCAGTTGACTGAGAGTTGACTTCACTGTATTCTGTTTCATCATGTCAAATGGTTTATGGAGAGTTTTAACTTGACTTCTTGTTTTAAGCTTGTAGCCTTTATTTTGTTTTTTGTTTTTTTAGGGGTACGCACGGGAACTCAGCAAAGTAATTTCACACGGCACTGGTGATTGTTTTTGATTTTGATTTTTATTTTTTTTAATGGATGGAACCAAATGCTATGAAATGCTGGTTCCTTTCCCTACCCACCGATGAGGCACAAGCTTACTGTTTGTGATACTGTGAGACAACTATGTGAATTTTTGTCCCAATTCATTGTGATGTAAAGTTGCTACCGTGAAGTTTTAGCCGAATGTTAAAAGTGATCTCCGATTGAAATGACAAATACATTAAATTTTTCCAACTACTGACCTCTACCACTGAAATACAGTGGTATATATTTATAATTTACTCCTATAAGTTTAAAAAAAAGTTTTGTTTTTTTTAGATGATGATTTTATACACTAACGCTGCCATGTTTTAGCGTGGGCAAAGCATTCCGGGAATGATGGTGTAGAATGGCTGTTGTAAAATTGTTACGTTGCTGCTCTCTACGGAGGTAAGCTAGCCATTTGTGAACAACTTATCGTCAGCGAAAAGAGTTAAAAAGGGCATACTGCGCCGCTTTTGGATGCAATTTCCAATCAGGACAGAAGGCAAAAAAGGAGGTAATCATTCATAGCTTTCCCAAAGAGAGAAAGTTGAGGAAACGGTGGGAGGATGTGGTCGGAAGTGTTGAGCTGCCGAAAGATCCGTGGCTGTGTTCTCGTCACTTCAGCCCAGATTCTTTCTTTTTATCCTTTCCTCACAAGGAGCCTAAACGGCCTCCTGTGACAAGCGAAAGCCGAGCAAAAAGACGCAAAAGACAGGAGGCGCTGGCCACGTACCTTCATCAGCCCACTTTAGCAGTAGCTACAAATACACCACTGAATATGATGACTGAACAGTGTTCATTGCTGCTGGGGGCTGCTAATGTGGCTACTGCTAAAAACTCCGGGCGTCGGGCACATCCTCATTTGACGTCACTACACAGAATGCACTGCGACGAAAAATCTATGGCGGCCTATGTTGAAATTACAATTTGTAAAAATATATAAACCTGGAAATGATTAACGAAAGTTGTATCTTATTGTTATGTTACTCAAGTCGAAAGAGAGCATATATACCAAACATGTCATTGCAATCGGAGTTCACTTTAAGCTTTTATTTTTTTATCTTTATTTTTTTTTTGTCATTGGTGCTTACGTTGGTTTGAAGACTAAAATTAATGCTAAAAACCATCAGTGCAAAAGTGCAAGCAACCGTTTACCTTGTTAGCTGTCTCAATGTTGGCATATATGTATTTTATTGTTTGATTCGCCCAATTGACTGAGAGTTGACTTCACTGAAGCTCCGCGCGGTGTAGGCTGAGGCTCGGAGCGCGTCAGACTCTACACATCAGGAAAAACTGCTTTGCACAATATAATCTAATTCCAAGTGTTGCACTGAGGCGACTGGTCATTCATTTTAACAAAGTTAACACACACTTTTGTTCGCCGTTCGCTGTTTTGGGGTTAAAGTAATTTTAGGGGGGATAGTCATATTTTTTAGGGGGGAAAAAAGAGAGTTTAAAACAAGAGCAACTGTATTTTCTATACAACAATAACAATTATTAGTGTGGGATATATATATATATATATATATATTGGGGGGAAGTCATATTTTAGAGGAAAACATGTTTAGGAGGGAAAAATCCTAGTTTTACTTTTTAAGAAGATCTAAAACAATTACAAATCTCAACACTATTCTCTAATTTTGGTTTAAAATTCTGATTTTATGGGGTCAGTCCTATGTTGGGGTAAGAAGTCATATTTTGGTGGGAAAAAAAGAATTTTGTTGGGATAAAAGTCAGATTTTGGGGTCAAAGTCTTAATTTGACATTTTAACAAAGTGTCCAAAACAATTACAACTCCATTCTGTATACCGACGAATACTATTTAGACAACTGCAGAAGGAAGCAGGTATCTATTAGGAGTAAGGCGTTTCGTGGGGGATGAGGTGGTAGATATTGCAATATGTTGAAGGGAAAATTGAGTTTATTCAAACAAAAATACAATTTCACTTATCAGAGAGACTGTTTACGTGCCTCTAGGTGCTGCTATTTTGGCAAGCAACAGAGTCTGTGGGTTCCCACCTGCTTTCTTTCCTGATTTGGGGGGATAAATCAGCACTATTTCTTCCAAAATTTGAGGAAATATGTTATATAATTACTGATAATTTATCTTCTCCAGCGGCACGGTGGACGACTGGTTAGAGCATCTGCTTCACAGTTCTGAGGGCTCTTGTTCAATGTGTGGAGTTTGCATGTTCTCCCTGTGCCTGCGTGGGTTTTCTCTGGGCACTACAGTTTCCTCCCACATCCGAAAAACCTGCATGGTAGGTTAATTGAAGACTCTAAATTTCCCATAGGTGTGAATGAGAGTGGGAATGGTTGGTTGTTTGTTTATATGTGCCCTGCGATCGGCTGGCAACCAGTTCAGGGTGTACCCCGTCTCCTGCCCGATGATAGCTGGGATAGGCTCCAGCACTCTCGCGACCCTTGTGAGTATAAGCGGCTCAGAAAATGGATGGATGGATGGATGGATGGATGATCTTCTCCAGACATATTACAGTACATTTTAGTCTGGCAATGACATCTACTGGCAAATACACAAAGTAAAGCCATAAAAATTATTATGTCATTTCCCCCTTCAATGTAGTTAAAGTGATTAAGCCGTTTAACATGCAAGTGTCATGCATATAGAAATAAAGCATTCTGGCCGTTAGCTGCTAATTAGGCAATAAAAGTCACATTGTTAAACACGCTTGTAAAAGTGCATATTAATGTTTGCAAAAGTTACAACGCGATTAATTATGGAATATCTGAGATGAGAAATCCTTTTAATGATTTATACTATTCATGAAAGCAATCCGAACAGATTAGAAACAATTATACATTAAAGAAATAGCAGAATCGGCTATTGATTACATTGTTTCAAGGCATGTATAAATATAGAATTAGGGGGCATAAAAATAGATGTATGCATATTTTAATGAGGATTTAAAGGTTTATTTTCACTATTTTATTAATTACATAATGACAGTGCTTTTAATGTTAGAATGCAGGGGCCTCCAACTTTTTCCTCCGAGGGCTGCATACAGCACATACTGTAATTTCTGTACATATTTTTCACAAAAAATTGTCGAAAGTCAATAGTGCACATTGTACATAGGTCAAGGGGAATGGGGAAAAAACATCTAGAGCATAGGTCATAGAAAACTCAAGGCCACATCATTTTATGTGACCCGCGAAAGTATATCATGCTCGTCAATTTCCGTGATTTTTGCTAAAATCTGTACTCAAATTCCATATAATTCCAAATAATAATAAACAATATTGTTGAGATATTGCATTTTTCTGTGACCAAACCCTTCTTCTACAGTAACGTAAACGATACTTGAACAAACTATTATCCTTCTCTTCTGATTTCAAAACAAGTTATCTCTCAATTTGTTGTGTAATGGTAATAATATGATTTGGTGAATAAGCATTTCACTGTTCTAACAGCCCTCTGAGGGAAATCATAACTATAATGCAGCCCGAGACAAAATTTAGTTTGACACCCCTGATCTGGAGGTTATGAAAAAGCTGTACACTTTATTTCCAATATGCCACCGCCACCCAGAGGTTATGAAAAAGTTGTTATGTACAGTTGTGCTCATAAGTTTACATACCCAGGCAGAATTTGTAAAATATTGTTTTTTTTTAAAAATACGAATAATGACTGAAAAACAACCATCATTAATTTCATTATGGTTAAGTTTTGGTTAATTATAATGCTTTTCTGAAATGTTTGACAGTTTAATTTGAATCCCATTAAAATAAAATTAAGTGTTTCGCCTGGCCCTTCATGTTTTCTTTAAAGAATTGTACACGTTTTACAAATTATGCCTGGGTAATCAAACATATGAGCACAACTGTGTGTTTTCTCATCTAGTAAATAAAAGTAGGGCTGTGAATTTCAAAATAAGTGCAAATAAAAAGAAAGTATTACATGTTCAAGTGTTTAACTTCAGAATAATTCTTTGAAAAAACTAACAAAATACAGATAATACTTCATGTTTTGATTATATGGGTAGAAGCAAAATCACGCATTGTAAAAATTCATTATACATAGGTAGAAGGGTTTTCCAGAATTTTGAGGTCAACTTTGGGGGTGCGCATTCATCCACCCATCCATTTTCTTCACCGCTTATCCTCACTAGGGTCGCGGGCGTGCTGGAGCCTATCCCAGCTATCTTCGGGCGTGAGGCGGGGTACACCCTGAACTGGTCTCCAGCCAATCGCAGGGTACACATAAACAAACAACCATTCGTACTCACATTCACACATACGGACAATTTAGAGACTTCTATCAACTTACCATGCATGTTTTTGGGATGGGGGAGGAAACCGGAGTACCCAGAGAAAACTGGGTGTGCATTATACAAGAGAAATTACGGCAATAGGAATTCTTCGCCTTTATCTTAATAAACATGCTTTCTGTGAAGGTGAAATAGTTTAGGATTTTTCAGGATTTTGGGGTGGTCCACAGCCCTGTATTCCCCATTAGAATAGATCTGCTCCTGCAGTGCATCAATAATCCCATCTTGACATTTAGTAGCAAAATCTATTGTAAAATGACAATTTTTCTATTTTAAGATGGAAACTTGAAGATCACTAATGTGATATGTTCACAAATCAGACCTTGACACAGAGCAGAAGATATTTTTGCTTCTGAAACAAGCATCCTTAAGAGAAAGTGTGTCTATAGTTTCTTTGTGGATTTAAAAAAGCTCTATATAAAACCAACTTATTAGTAGTAGTAGTACAGTCATCCCTTGCTATATTGTAGTTCACTTTTTGTCACAGACATTTTTATTGTATTTATATCACAGATTATTGACTGTATCGCGGGATTTTGTGGTGATTATTTTTCCACACAGACTGTTACTGCTGACTCACATGACAGTAAGTGTGAGCCAGGAGGAAAGAGTGTAAAAAGACAGAGTCCTAAGCTTGGAAATATTTCCCCCCTAATAAAAGAAGCTATAGTCCAATGTGCGTATTGCACAGTACAACCGGCACAAGTTTTCAACTGCACATCTACAGTTAAGTAAACATTGTCAGCTAATTGAATATACCAATACTAGTTAGAACAAACTGTAATCAATAACAGGTAGTTTGGATAGAGGGGGGCTGAAAACAGCCGTTGGTGCTCTTTAAATCGCTTTGTTGAACAAACCATGACAAAATACAGTAAACTCCAGCACAGTCTCCAGGTAGCCTCAACTGACGCTATCGCTGATCACCGGAGTGGCTAAAGTTTGACCAGTTAACAGCCATTGAATTTTACATTGGCATTTGCTGACATTCACGTCACTGAACAGTAGGGATGT
Organism: Phyllopteryx taeniolatus; assembly: GCF_024500385.1. Classification (NCBI taxonomy): domain Eukaryota; kingdom Metazoa; phylum Chordata; class Actinopteri; order Syngnathiformes; family Syngnathidae; genus Phyllopteryx; species Phyllopteryx taeniolatus. The sequence continues at coordinate 12,141,594 of NC_084507.1, read as the reverse complement.
AGTGATATCTATATCTCACGGTTAATTTTTTTTCATATTCATCTTATCGTATAATAATTATTGCACTATTGTGGGAAAGCTCACAGTATTGCAGTAAGACACATGGTACAGGTGGGGCGAAGAAGGCGAATGGTGCAGAACCGATAGACCTCTCAGACAAAAAAGATTAGCTCCTGTTTCGGTTTAACTCTCATTGTACATCATATATTTAAAATGTAACTCCGTCAAAGCTGACATTTTTTGACATCTGAGAAAGGTGTCTCTCGTTTTAATTTTGAAGTCATCACTTCATGGTACAAAGAAAAGTGCATTTTGGAAAAAAATCTGCGAGTAACTTCAGTCATTATTTTGCTTATATACCGCATACATTTATGGCCTAAATCTACATACAAATTTATCAGTTAATGCTTTTTTGCATGTTTTTGTACTTGAAATTCCTCTCAGTTGTAAAATTGAACAAATACTAAAGGACTAAGTATTGATCAACAGTCAGATGTTCTCCCTGTAATTCATATCTTTGTTGTTTTAAGTGGACTGAAAAAAAAATTCTTTCATTTTTTATATATTTTTTTAAATTAATCATCCGATGAATAAGTTATCTGCCAAATATCAGAATCGGCATCGGCCTTAAAAAAAATCCATATTGGTCAAGCCCTAATAAAAAGATTTTATCTGTTTACTTGGTTTGAAGCACTGCAGCACTACACTTATCGCCATACAAATAGGTATCATGTCGTGATAGCTTTATTCAAATAAATAAAAACTAAGAAAGTTGAGACAATTTGAATGCACTATCCTTTTTTTTCTAGTTACAGCATTGTCGAGGTATCAGATCGGACTCGGCAGATACTCGAAATCAAGTGACTCAGCCTCGGAGGCAAACATTTTTTATGTGTGAGTAGGAGTCGGAGAGGTTATTAGGGGCGTCCCACACATTTCACGGTGCGCCACCACTCTTTTTGTTTGGTGTTTGATTTGAGTCATTTGACTTTGTATGGTTGGAAAATTAGTTCAAATGATTGCGATTGGATGACAATTAACATTGCAAGTAGATAGGTCCCCTATGGTAGCTGTCGAAGACCTCATCTCAGTTTATGCATGAAGAATGAAAGGTGTATCAATTATCAATTGCTTATTTATGTTTGAGTCACAACGCCACTGCGGTGATTATTGCCGACACAATGGATGAATGCGCACCCCCAAAGTTGACCTCCAAAGTACAGTGTTGATACACTGCATTTCTCTGCAGTACTGCAAAACAAACTGCTCAACAATCCGCAGTGGGCTACCGGCGTTACGTGGCTACTCTATGCCGTGTGAGTGTTTTGATTAACTCGTCCACATGGGCTGGAGATAAAGTGCTACGCGCTGACGTCGGGTCAAGAGAAAATATGGTGGTGATTTGTTTTCTGCGGGACCCGACTGGTCGTTTGGTAGATGGACCTGCAGGCTGCAGGTTATTAACTCTGCTGGAGATGCTTTTTTTGTTTTCTGTCACCTTCATGTATGGTTTGCTGTGGTCAAACAATGTCAGTCTGTCTGAACTAGCACTTAGAGCAGTTCGAATGACTAATCTCGCAATAGTCCGGTGCAATGACCATTGTGCAAAGGGCGCCGAGACTTCAAGGAGTGTATGCAGTTTAAAGTGACGAGTAGTGCGATAATCTGGGACAATGTTGATTGTGAAAATGTTGCAGATATTCCTCAGTCAGTGTGCAAATGGAGCAGATGCTACTCTGGCATGAGTGGCCAGTATTGGTCAACAACAGATATGCAAATAGTGCAGCGTGGTGAGACTACTACAGTGAGTGCACGAGTAATATATAATTGGCCCGACAGAAATGTGACAACAAACTCAGACAAAAAAATTGGCAGCATGTTGCAATGAAATTGTAGGTTAGCTGTTTAAGAAGTTGATTGCAAGAGGAAAGAAGCTGTTGGAATGTCTGCTAGTTCTAGTTTGCATCAGCAGCGCCTACCTGAGGGAAGGAGCTGGAAGAGCCGGTGACCGGGATGTGGAGGGTCCGAGAGGATTTTGCACGTTCTTGTCTTAGTTCTGGCAGCGTGAAAGTCCTCAAGGGTGGGTAGGGGGGTACCGACAATCCTTTCAGCAGTTTTGATTGTCCGTTGAAATCGGAGTTTGTCCTTTTTTGTAGCAGCACCAAACCAGACTGTGATGGAAGAACACAGGACTGATTCGATGACCGCTGTGTAGAACTGCCTCAGCAGGCCGTGCTTTCTCAGAAGCCGCAGGAAGTACATCTTCTGCTGGGCCTTTTTGAGGACGGAGTTGTGTTGATCGCCCACTTCAGGTCCTGAGAGACTGTAATTCCCAGGAACTTGAAGGTCTCGAAGGTTGACACAAGGCAGCTGGACAGCATGAGGGGCAGCTGTGGCGAAGGATGCCTCCTGAAGTCCACGATCATCTCTCCAGTCAGCGTGTTCAGCTCCAGGTTGCGTCGGCCGCACCACAGCTCCAGCCGCGCCACTTCCTGTCGCTATGCAGACTCGTCACCGTCCTTGATGAGGCCGATGACAGTGGTGTCATCTGCAAACTTCAGGAGTTTGACAGCCGGGTGCGTTGAGGTGCAGTCGTTCGTGTAGAGAGAGAAGAGCAGCGGAGAGAGGACACAACCTTGGGGTGCCCCAGTGCTGATGCTGCGTGTGGATGAGGTGGTCTCTCCCAGCCTCACCTGCTGTGTCCTGCCCGTCAGGAAGCTGCAAATCCACTGGCCGATGGCAGGCGAGACGCAGAGCTGGAGAAGCTTAGGAGGTAAGGAGTTCAGGGATGATGGTGTTGAACGCTGAGCTGAAGTCCACGAACAGGATCCTCGCATAGGTCCCTGCACTGTCAAGCTGTTCTAGGATGAAGTTCAGTTTCCTCCCACATCCCAAACACATGCGTGGTGGGTTGATTGAAGACTCTAAATTGCCCGTAGGTGTGAATGTGAGTGTGAATGGTTGTTTGTTTATATGTGCCCTGCGATTGGCTGGCGACCCGTTCAGGGTGTACCCCTCCTCCCGCTCGAAGATAGCTGGGATAGGCTCCAGCAGCCCGCGATCCTAGTGAGGATAAGCGGTAAAGAAAATGGATGGATGGATGGATATAATTTACCACCATTCTTTGATGCATTCTTCACACAAAAGGATTACTGCTGAGCCATTCGAAATCTGTTGCTAATCAAAAAGACAGCACCATCCCAATCAACAACTACCCATGTCAGGGTTTTTAAAGTGTGCTGTAGCAAATAATGACGTGTAACCTCTTGATAGAAACATGGCTTTAACATACCTGCACAATTAGAATTTGGTTGTTATCCAAAAAAGCAGCACCATCACCATCAACAAAACATCCCAATTTTGCAAAATCTTTGATCTGTTATTATTGATACAATTGAATATGTTCATGAGTAAAAAATAAACCATTGCATGAAAACTAGCATGGGTTTAGGGAAAACCGGACCACTACTTGCGCAGCAATGAAAATGGTGGAGAAAATAATGATTTGAAGAACAAAATAGATCACAGATGATTAGTGAGGGATATGAGGGGGCGCTTACTCATGGGTAAAAGGCTACATAGAAAATAGACAGCAATGTGTAAAAATGAATGACACTTTTCAAATGTCATTTTTGCAGATGACGCATTTTGTTTGGAGGGGTTCTTGTGAAAAATTTAAAGAACTTTTGTGTGGCCTATGACTCCATTAAAATTCTGTTGCCCGCCAAAACAGCTGCACTATCACCATTAACAATGTGCCTTGCAGGGGAAACACTACTCAGGGCAGTGTTTCAAACCGTCATTGAGCGAACGAAACTATACCCACTTGGTGGAAACATGCCTTTAACATAACCTTACTTTTTGGCTGATTGCACCATTATAATTTTGTAGCTAACCAAAACAACAGTACCTAATGTAGCACATAAACAGTCCGTCAAAAAAATGTGTCGCTCGAAACATGTTCCCTGTGGAGACGGTGTCTTTAATGACAATTAATGTTGCCGTAGATTCTATCTTGTGGCCACGTCACAATGTTGTGTGCATGCATGTTTATGTCCTCTGTGCAGCTCCGTGACCTATTAATTCTGCCCAGTTTGCATCAATTGTTCCTGCTTTGGTGCATTTCTCTATTTGTTTAGTTTTATACTCCAACTTCACTGAACATAAGATGAATATTTACCATATTTACCCCAAATTGCATTCATATAATTAAAAGCCTCAACCATTTGCAGATGAGTAAATAAACTCCACTATTTGCAGCAAAGCAGCATGTCCTCTCACACGTGACCAGATGGTTGTCATGCCCTCCGAGTGTGTTAATTAACAATGACAATGGCACTCGGTGAAGCGTAGGCCTCCGCCAAAGCTGAATAATAATGTCAAGATAGTGTTGGATTCCTCTCTCCTGCAGGTTTTTTTCATTCCAACTCACTCCTCTTTCTGACTAGCTTCCTTTTATGCGCAAACAAGACAGAGTAAACAGTGGACAGATTTGAGCGGTTTCCCCATAATGGAGCAATCACCCATCGGGGTTTAGGCTGAAGGATGGCACATTGCTTGCTGCATACCAACGCTCAGATTTAAAAGAATCAAAAGGAATCCCAAAACAAGTCATCAAATTTTAATTGCGGGCATCCGTTGGGCTCCGAAGTTTGTTTGAGCATTTTAACGGCAACTTCCCCCACAGTCTAGCGCACGAGAAAGTGTGCACATAAAGCCTCTCAGCTGAGCCTATCCTCCCAACAATGCCAATATTGTATGTCGTGGATGACTAGATGGCTCCATTAAGATCTTATAAAATCTTTTCTACTGAACCCAGGGTATTTATACATGGTCACAACAGTTTCTTAGAAGCCACTACCATTCTTGGAACTGTCTGGACAATCGAAACAATGAGTAAACATGTTTTTGTACAAGTGAAGTCAATTTGACCTGGCTCTATCAGATTTTGAATGACATGCAATAGATTCTGCAAGTCTTCAGAACTCTTCTGGATTGACAGAACATCAATCTTACTGAATAAAATCTCTTGTTTGGGGTTGGTGTTGCAAAGCAGCACCATCACCATGATCACCTCACCTTGTAGGGGATGCAAATAACTGTTTTACAGGTCAGGGGGGTTATCAACCAAATGTAGATGATCTTTTTGTGGCCTCGAAGCCCAATAGGAAAAATGATAGACACCAGTCATGCTTGCTACACTGTTTCCATGGCAACTTAGGGTAGCTGACGGCTCCCCAACCTCACATAACATACAAAGAACAGGAAGAAGTGGTAGAAATACAGGCAGACATACACCCTAAAACAAAAAAAAAACAAAAAAATACTATAAAGATTGAGAGAGGTTTATTTATCAATACCAATTTGGGAATTTAATTACTACTAAAAAGAGATTTGAAAGAAGCCTTTTTTTTTCCACCACAGCTCCTTCTGCTGGATGTGGAGGGACACTGACCTGCTTAATGCTAATCCAAATTTTATAACTGTGCAGCACAAAACAACAAAATATATCACCATGTTTTACTGAAAAAAAGGAAAAGGAGAACTAGTAGAAATGCAAAGACAGATACATATTAAATTCCTGAAACACCACTAAATACATTATGAGAGAAGTTCATTTTTACATATTAATTTTGTAATTTAACCTCGACTAAAATATGTTTTTTAAATTTCACCACAGCTTCAGCTGCTGGATATAGAGGCACACTGCCCCACTTGGTGCTAATGCAAAATCAACGGTTTAGCACGTAACGACAAAAACAAACAAACAAACAAACAAAAAAATAACATCTTGTAAAATTAACAATAGTTAAGTTGTTTTTATCCTTGTATGTCAGTTCTGTAAATGTTTCATGATGGTGGTGGTTTGACAGATTATTTTATATTATTGCCAATGGGAAAAATACTGTAAAAAAACAATAATTACTTGTCCCCTGCGACTTACTGGCGACCAGTTCAGAGTGTAGTTCGCCTTTCGCCCGAAGCCAGCTGGGAGAGGCTCCAGCGTCCCGCGACCCTAACCAGGATAAGCAGTGTTGAGAATGGATGGATGGATGAAAAATAATGAGCAATTTGGAGGTTGTACCGAAATGGAATGGATTCGATATTGGACCTTACTCTATATGTATTATTTAAAGCTAAAAGTTTCAAATATGTTGTATCGTATGTGTGTGTGTGTTTGTGTAGGTGTGTGTCTGTGTGTGACATGAAACGACAGTCTGAAAAAAAAAAAAAAAGCAGTTGTCTGGCAGTACAGAATTTTGGTTTGTTAACCAACCGGCAGATTTACATGCGAGTTTTCATTGGAGAAACACGTGAATGGGAATCGCACTGTTCACAGCTTGTGGCGGGCGCCATACAAAAAAAGCTGAATTGTTCCATGTGATAGTATGTAGGTGAAAGAAAAGCAATGAATAAATAAGAGGTTATGCAGTGGCAAAATTGAAATCAGCCTTGGATTCAATTTGTTGACGGCACGCTACTGTAAAGGCGGAAAATGTCTTCCAGCGTCATATCGTGCTAATTTGCATTCATGCACAGCAACACGATGCAAACTGCAATATCCTCCCCATTGTTCCCCGATACATCTTTGAGTCCTTAATGCATCTAATCACTTATTTTAATTCATTCAATGCAGGATTTGCGAATAATTCTAAGAGTTGAACAGATGCTCAAAAGACTTGAACAATGCCTTTTTTCCCCTTTTCATTTTCATGACGTCTGTGCAATCTTGTGCTTCTTCCCTTTTGAAAAAGAAAAGCGTCATATAAATGGCTTTCCTAATGACTCTCAGCAGGACTGCTCACTTCCATCTTTTATGAAGCAGGAAGAAAGGCATGCATCATTATACTGCGCCCATCTGAAATCCACAAGCAGCGTGATGCTTTACAGAAAGAATCCCCTCCTGGCAAATCGGGCGTAATGGGCCACATTAGCACGTCGTTAGCCTGTTAGCGAGCCTGGAGGTCAGACGCCGGCTGCCAAATTCCTGCTGCTGTTTAAAAAGGAAGCGCTGGCTCCTGATAAAAGACCAATGCGGAGTACATTTCCATACGGTTTGAACACTTTGGGGATTCAAATGCTGCTGTATTTTAAGAGCCACCCATTGGAAACCTTGTTCAAAAACCTCAATCGAGGAAAGAATTGTGGAGTTCCAAGCCCCACACTGTCCTCATTGATCACCCTGTCACAAGCGCCGAGACAGATGGAATGACAGTGCAGTGAGGCTGAAGCAAAACCGAGAGTGACAGGCAGGGGAGGAATATAGTCTGTTCCTCAATGTCAAAAACAACCCAAAACAGTCCATCAAGTTAAAGTATACGACTGAAATGTGACGCAGGGGATCCAAAAGAGACAAATGGGCTCAGGTCGAATATCCAAAAGACAAAGTGACAGGTAGAGAGTTGGCCACAATTCAACTACGTCCTTGAATAAAATGTTATGATCTTAGCATCATTGTAACGCTGATTTCCTCATTTGCACTCTATTCGGCTCTATCTAGTTCTGTGAGTTAGATAAAATGAACAAAAATTTATCAGTGTTGTATGATTTCAAAGAAAAAAGTAGCACTACTCCTGATTTCGTGACTGGAATACAATACATACTTCAGCGTCCTTAGAAATTCCTGTTGCGCGTTCAAGCAGTCACAATAGTTCAAATTGAAAATATCATTACCAAGTCCATGGCGGCACGGTTGACGACTGGTTAGCACATCCGCCTGACAGTTCTGAGGACCCGGGTTCAAATCCGGCCTCCGCCTGTGTGGAGTTTGCAAGTTCTCCCCGTGCCTGTGTGGGTTTACTCCAGTTTCCTCCCACATCCCCAAAACATGCGTGGTTGGTTGATTGTAGACTCTAAATTGGCCCTGTGTAAATGTGAGTCTGAATGGTTGTTTGTTTATACGTGCCCTGCGATTGGCTGGCGACTAGTTCGGGGTGTACCACGCCTCTCGCCAGAAGATACCTGGAATAGGCTCCAGCACGCCTGGGACCCTAGTGAGGATAAGCGGAAAGGAAAATGGATGGATGGATTACCAAATCCATAGATTTTGAAAGAAATTACACAAAAAGGTAGCCAAGGTCAAATATGTCCATCTTTGTCAGTGTTCTATCAGTCTGAATGTTTATGGATTGTTATTTTATTAAAAAAAGTATCAGTATTACCACACTACTGGATATCACATTACTTGACGACTCTGCATCATTTGGACTACTGGTCACCTTACATCGCTTAATGAGTCTCTGTCCTTATGTGTTTATGTCCTAAATGTATATTTGTTGTAGTGGCTTATTTGTTGTTGTACAAGAGTGGCTCCAACTACCAGAGACAAATTCCTTGCATGTTTTTAACATACTTGGCCAACGAAGTGGATTCTGATTCTGAATTAAAGAAGAAAATATAGCATTATCACGTGATCGGAAATTGGGACTGATCACGTTATTTATTCCATTTTTTTACAAAACCGGCTTCACATTGCCAAATATGTATTTGTAGAGCCACGAAAGACTCACACATTAGCCTGTCACAGTGGTCATTTGCCCAACGTCTCGCACAATGGCCCGCGTGTACTTCCTCTTTGGGGTTCGTCTCCCATCTTCTTATTCAGAGGTTAATGTCAGTTGGCAAACCAGTTTACTTGTGTGTTATCGCCAACAACCGGGCTGAAGCGTGTAGCGGATGCTTGCCCACAACCAAAAAAAAATTAATGGGAAAAAAAAAGAATCCTCAAATTTACTGGTAACACATTTGTGAATAGGGCAAAATGTAGGGCAAAAAGTGACCATTAGGGGCAGGCTGAAGCCCTGCACTATCCATTTTGAATGAAATGACAAAATAGCAACCATGGTCAAATCAGTCTGTTGTTATCTACCAGTTTAAATGTCAATGAAGGATTATTTTACTTAAAAAATAAAAATGTAAAAGGTATTTGCTCTATGTTGAAAAAAGAAGCCTTTATATTCTTAATAAAATGACACATGGTAACTGAGGTCAAATCACTGAGAACATTTTTTGATTAGAATACAAAACTCATCAAATGTGGAGTGAATATGGCAAAGCTTACTTGAATTTCAGTAAATGTACTGATTGTACAGCAAATACTTTTTAGCATTTTCTGTACCGCTTATCCTAACTAGGGTCGCGGGCGTGTTGGAGCCTATCATAGCTAGAGGTGGGGTACACCGTGAACTGGTGGCCAGTGGGCACGTATAAATAAACAACCATTCACACTCATATTCACACCTACGGGAAATTTAGAGTCTTCAATCAACGTACCACGCATGCTTTTGGCATGCAGAGTCCACACAGGCGGAGCCGGGATTTGAATCCCGGTCCTCAGAACTGTGAGGCATAACCAGTCGTGCACCGTGCCGCCCAGACTGATTATATTTCTCTTTAATCAAAATAAGACTTTGCAAACATCTACTTTTACTTTGGAAAAGGGTCAACATTTTTGCTGATTTTCTGACAGATGTGGCAGACCAAACTAGCAACTGAATCGTAATCAATTTATGTTTGTGCATTGTCTGCACTGTCAACTTGAACAAAGAGATTGAAATAAAAAAATAAATAATTTCTGATTCATCAATTAATCAAAATTATAATCAACAGATTTATCAATTATTAAAACAATCATTAGTTGCAGACCCAGTGTCAAAGGCTAAAGCTCATTTGCGGAAGGGACGTCTGAGACAGGACAACTTGGCAGGGAAATGGACGCACTGACCACAGTCAAAGATGACGTAGATGATGGAAAGGGATCAATACTTGTGGTCAGGGAGGAGGTTAATATGGGGAAGGAGAGTAAAAAAAAAAGTGATGAGGTTACCCAATAGAATCTGTCACTCAGTATCATCTAATTTGACTCACCTTCAAAACAATTTTCGATCGTAGGCCGCATTATGTGGCAATGCGTTTATGGAAAATGAGTTGCCCCCACTCGCGGGATAAGTCGTTGATGCGACAATTGGCAAGAAATGCTGTGAGACGCTTCCACGTGTCCATCAGTGTGCAATCTATTCAAGGCTAAAAAGGTGCACCGGTGAGGCTAACAAGTGCGAGGTCTCGTCGGCAAATAATGGGAAAGTCGTCTGTGAGAAATGGCCGTCAATTAACGGCACTTACGGGACTAATGCTGAGCAAAGAGTAATCGTAATGAGGATATGTGAAGGTGGAATCACATCTCTGGAAGTCAAGTGGCACGTTTAAAGATTCCTGCCGAATGCTAAAAGCTGACACACCATCCCGGCAGCCACACACACTCATCACACCATCAAGGTCGTTTGGAAGGTGTAATCAACTCGACAAGCGGATGGAAATGGAGAGTCGCTTAAAAGCAGTGATGGGGGAATTATGCGTGACGGTCCGGCAGGTGATTACGCTAATTAGTTGCCACTGTCTGCAAGGAGGTGTGCTAATCAAGCCAAATCAGCCCGTGTGGTTTGTTTGGGATGAAAACGCGCAGCCTTGCCTCATCACAATGTCTGATAATATGGAATTGGACACGGTGAATGAGACGATTTCCCTATTGCCTGCTTCATTATGTGTTGATGGGGTATGAAAGCCTGTGTTAATGTGGCTCTTTCCCATCATTTGTGTTTAAAGCAAGAACGGTGCATTCAAGTTGTGCATTTTAGATTGGGATTTTAGCCATAAGGTTAAGGCTTTAGAAATTTCGATTTATACCTTTTACCAAACAGAGGCCAAATGAGGGCAACTTCATTCAGGAAGAACTCAGAATTTAGGATGATGACGATGCAGGATTTAGTCTCTCACAGTTGTATCATCAAATGTCTTTGGTGGCACGGTGACCGACTGGTTAGCACATCTGCCTCACAGTTCTGAGGACCGAGGTTCAAATCCAGCCTCGCCTGTGTGGAGTTTGCATGTTCTCCCCGTAACTGTGTGTGTTTTCGCCGGGTACTCTGGTTTCCTCCCACATCCCAAAAGCATGCACGGTAGGTGAATTGCAGCCTCTAAATTGCCCCTAGTTGTGAATGTGAGTGAGAATGGTTGTTTGTTTATGTGCCCTCCGATTGGCTGGCGACCAGTTCAGGGTGTACCCCGCCTCTCGACCGAAGATAGCTGGGATAGGCTCCAGCACGCCCACGACCCTAGTGAGGATAGGCGGAAAGGAAAATGGATGGATGTATGTTTCTCAATGGACACGATGGACATTTTACAATGATCAAATGTCTTGCCTAGTGGCGCTTCCTCTGCATTTCAATAACTGGTTATACAAGCCCCTTCAAACTTTTTAGTTGTTGTTTTTGAGAAAAAAAACCACACACACAAACAACTAAAAACCTCTGCAAAAAAGGACATTAGAGCAGCTTACTGAGTCTCTTAGTGGTGAAACTCTTTGTTTGTGTCTTCATGACTGTTTTATACTGCCCCCCAGTGTCACACACACCAGGAGTCGTACCGAATTATTTATGCTGCACCAACTGTTTTCTACTGTTCTCTATTCTACAGTATTTAAGTATGCTATTACTATATGTTTTATAAAGTAACTATTATAGAGTCCTTATTAATGAAAAAAAAACATTCTACATTTTGGGGGGGGGGGGGGGGGTTGGAATGGATTCATAGTATTTAAATTAATTTCAATGGGGAAAGATGGTTTGAGATACAAGGTTTTTGAGTCACGAGCGTGGTCGCAGAACGAATGAAACTAGTATGTCAAGGCACCAGTGCATTTTCCACATATTAAATTCATACAAACAACTAAGCTTTAGTTGGTCACTTTTATCCAGTCTTGCAACACTAGAAAAAAAACATGAAACATTTTTTTGACAGGTACTGTGAAAGGGGTTTAAGTTACCCCAAAATATATGGGCTCCTAAAAAATCAGCGCATTCATTTTTGTTCAAAGTCCTACTTTCAACATTCCGACCGAATGTGCACCTTCTTCACACAAATCGTAGCCATTAATAGCCATTCTGTTCAGTCACACAATTTTCACTATAGTGCTAAAAAGAAGAATTGAGTTCAAACAAATATATTTTATGGAGGAAATACCCCCAAGCATGCACACAGTTTGGGAATGCCAACATTATACCAATTCACAGTAGCAAAGCAGTTGTGGAACATACCGTATGCGGGACGTAAAATCATGCAAATACCTCTGGGCAGTGCCATGCAAAGCTTAGTATGAACAATGTTAATTAGACGCGGTTTATTCATAGGGCTCGGCTACTCTGTGTTGCTATGGCTGTTGGGGACAATCGGCTGTAGGCATTTACCTAATTAAAGGGATGATTGTGTGTCATTTATTTATTTTAATTTAATCCTCATAGCTCCAATGAGGGGTTCAGGCTCATATTGGGTCAAACAGAACTTCAACCACATTGTCAGGAAGTACAGTATAAGAGCGGAGAAGCTGCAAGAGGTGTCATCTGTGTGGAAGGGAGTTATGGGCTTTTAAAATGCACCCATTTGTGCTTCAGATCTTTGAAAGTGTTGATTTTGCGAATACTAAACCAACCGTGCTGAATTTCCATAATCAATGTACTGGATATGAAAACAAGTCTACGTAGAAACTCTGGCATTGTTGGAAGTAAGACCATTAATGAGAGTAACAAGAGCCTTGATTATGAGTCTGAGTGTTATTTGTACATGGTGGTGTTCTGGAATACTGGAATGTAGTTTAACCAATACAAGTGGCAAATCAAACAGCCCTGGAAGACAGAATGCAGAAAAGGTTTCGACAGAAAGGAGCTGAATAATTCAATAAATCTCCATAGGGTAGACTAACAATCTACAGATTACCAAATACATTTCCACCGATTTCTGTCAAACCTTTTCCGCATTTTATGTCTTCTGGTATTGTTTGATTAGCCACTTTTGTGGCTTGGTTGCGGCGGGCGTTTGCGCACGTGGTGGCACCCGGAGGTGTCCGAGGACAAAAAGAGAACAAAAGAAGAGAGGGGGGGGGGGGGGGGGGGGTGGCTGGCTGGCCGGAGTTTTAGTTAAATACCCCAGGGGTGGGGCGTAGGAAGAGGGAATGCCGACCTAGAGAAGACCACGCCCACCAGCCTGAATCTTGTCTGCAAATTTGAGTAAATGGGTTTTTAAAATAATATGAATCTCAAACACTCCCAACTTTGTACTCTCACGCGTAGAATCATTGTTTAAACTTTGGTCGTGGCAGATGGGTTGCTTATTGTTCAATACAACATTTCGTACCGTTTGATTTCAAATCATGAACAGCTTTCAAAATCTTGCAGAGGACCTGTCAAAGTGAGAATGGGGACACAGACACCAAGGCATACATTTGGAATATTTCTGCAGAGTTTGCAAGATATAAAAAACGGACATTTTATCTTCAGTTAACAAACATCAAAGGCACGTCCACAAGTTCTGCTTGCAGTTCCTCTCAATGCCAGTGGGTGGCGGCTGGGCGAATATTAACCACATAGTCTGCCCCAACAATTTGGTCCGGGAAGGGGTCTTTCGAAGACAGGAATCAAGATTTGACGTGAAGCTGCTAATTAGGTTAAGGTCCACTTGACGTACACCAGGCACTGTCCTAGTCGCCGTCTCACAGCAGGGCAGCGTGGAGGAGTCGGTTTCTCGTGTGGTCGCGAGTCTCTGTGGCGCCTCAACGTTGTGGCGCGCATGTCCGCGACAAAGACATTTGGAAACATCTGCTTTTACTTTGGAAAACTACGATCAACTATTTTCTGACATGTTATGGACCAAACCAAGTAACTGAATCATAACCACTTTGTGGAAAAAAATAGTCAGTTTAATCTCTTACAAAATAATAGTAATTGGCCGCCATATTATGAAAATCCTGTAAATGACATGTACTGTAGTTGAACCTGAATTAGCCTCAGATGCGGATATCAAACTAGTGGCCCATAACATTATATAGACATATTTTGTTGTGAGATCCTCAAGCGAGGCATCCCACCACCCTCTCACACCTGCCAAAGACACCCTACTTCCTTCCTTAGCCTCTCCACTTCCTTCATTTTCCCAGCAGCAGCCGGGTGGGCAGGCGGTAATTAATTGCCACATTTTAACCGGGAGGCAAAACGCTGGCGTCCTGGGATTGGCGATGCACACCAGCCTACTCTCTGGATTCTAGGGATTAGGCTAATTAGCCCCCGGAAGAGTGGTCCAACAGATGGAAAGAGGGGATGGCGGCACCTCTTGGTCAGAGGCGCTGTTTCCTCGACAAGTTTATGGGAAAAAAAAAGTTGCTGTAAACAAATCTAAATGAGAAACTCTGAGCGCAAACAGATTGCCAAACACTTTTGCCTCAGGATAATACATCTAATTTGCCTTGCCTCCCCTCCCCTCCCCGCCCCACCTCCTCATAATGCCCCTGGTTTTGGTTCCCATTGTTACGCTTCCAGTTAATTTTGGTAACTTGTTGCCCACATGCGGAGCAAGAATAAACGCACTGTGACTGTTTATGCGCACAAAGGTAGCAGAAAAAAAAGCACCCAGCGGCTCTTGCAGCCTCCCCCCGCCGTCACTTCATGAAAGAGTGTGGACTTGTCGCAGGAAGGAGATTAACTCAACGGGGCGACTCTGGGCCAATATCATGCGCAAGGAGGGGTGAGGGATTGATGCCAGGAGGTTAATGGCCAAACATCCAGTTTGATATTAGAGTTGATCGTAAACCCAGCAGGAGGTTCCGTTTTCATGAGGCCGGGGGTTGTCAGCTTTGTTTTGTTTTTAGCACATTTTATCACACATTTGTGGATCTTTGAGTTCTATGATGCTTACGTTAAGTTTCCGAAGGAAAACATGGCTGATATGCGATAAATAAAATGATGAGCAGTTTAATAGGCAAATTTACCTTTGATACTGACACAGTTGCAGTTCCTACCTAAGTCTTCAAGCAATCCATTTTTACTCAAATGTATCTAACTTGGCGGCACGGTGGGCGACTCGTTAGAGCGTCAGCCTCACAGTTCTGAGGTGCGGGGTTCAATCCCCGTCCCCGCCTGTGTGGAGTTTGCATGTTCTCCCCGTGCCTGCGTGGGTTTTCTCCGGGCACTCCGGTTTCCTCCCACATCCCAAAAACATGCATTAATTGGAGACTCTAAATTGCCCGTAGGCATGACTGTGAGTGCGAATGGTTGTTTGTTTCTATGTGCCCTGCGATTGGCTGGCAACCAGTTCAGGGTGTACCCCGCCTCCTGCCCGATGACAGCTGGGATAGGCTCCAGCACACCCGCGACCCTACTGAGGAGAAGCGGCTCAGAAAATGGATGGATGGATGGATGTATCTAACTTAATTACTTGTTAATGATCGGAAGAAAATCTAGACTTTCAATCACGAGGTACACTGCCTGACACAGTTCAATTGAGCTGTGGCAGAAGGAAAGCCTCTACTGTCATTTCGGCATCACTACATGACTGCAGCTGATAACGATTTTGCCAAACATAAGTGCCCCCTTACTCTGACTAATTACCATTCTTATTCCAGAAACGCGGTATTAATCAGAGTACCATGTTTTGACTAGTGCTGGCATTTGCAATGTATTGCTATTTTAAAAATGGTTGGCTTTAGTTTCCTTTTAAAACACTCTAACGTGGAAAGCACGTGTATGTCCTATAGCTTTTTCCCTTAAACTTTGCTGAAAATAATAAAATGATGCTGAGTACCCCATTAATTCCTGTTAATTCCAAAGAAAGGTTTCCGACTTTGAACATTTCCCCGAGTTTCGCAAAACCTATTCAGTTGACGGGTGATTCTGGTTCAATAGAAAACCTGTGTAGCTAGTCACTAAAATCAACCTGCGTATTTTCCTGCACAAACTCAGTTTTGTGTAACACATTGATGCAAAAAAGATTCATGCAGCTTTCAACTCAAAGTCATCCTCCAGCACCATCACTTGACAACACTAAAGTTACTCGCCTCCCAGCATGTGTACGCCTTAATGATGTCTAACGCATGTTGACAGTGCGAGCCGTATCTCTCCCCTCCGAAGGGGGCTTCCTTTGCCGCTGACTCTCCACCCCTCACGAGATGCGCACGGTGGTGGGGGGGCAAGCAACAGTTAGCTGTGGAGACTTCAGTGCGGTGCTGCAGTGTTTGTCTTAAACTGGCATGTGACAGAACGCAACACACGGCCCTCCAGTCATGCGTTGTCTTGACTGGTGAAGTAAGCAGGGGGCGCTATAACAGCTTTTGACAGTTACAAACGCGAGAGTAAAACAGACAGAGGTTGTCCTGAAGCATCATTCGACCCTTGTAATTTGCACTTAACCTTTGTGCAACATGCTATTTATTGAATTTTGGCTGTGTCTCTTCAAAAAATACAGTCAGTGACGCTGCATGTAGTGATTGGCAGAGGAGGGGGACTCGAGTCAGACCTAAGTCACCAATTACAGGTGTTGGGACAGGCTTAGCTATTTTTCCACTCTTAATTACACACATAAAGTTCAACAAATCATCCATTTAACAATTTTGGTTCTCGTGTGTTGTGTGCTCAGAGAATGTCAGCACAGCACACCGCACAAATAAAGATCCTGTTCCACCAGCGATCTAGAACTCTCGCATGATCACACATAGGGTTGGGCATCAAGAATCGAGAAATGATTGGAACCGGGACTAACGTTCCGGTTCTCCTGGAATCGCTCAAATTAAAAAATGTAAGTTCCCAGTTTCGATGCCTAGTCCGCCGGCCCTGAAGAAGTGGTGAAAAGCCGATGACAGAAAAAAAAAAGCTTACCATTGAGCTAAAACGTCACCGTAGCAACTTTACATCACAATGAATTGGGATAAAATTCACATAATCGTTGTCTCACAGTATCACAAACACTAACCTTGTGCCTCATTGGTGGGTAAGGAACGGAATCAATGTTTTATAGCATTTGGTTCCATCCATTAAAAAAAATACAAAAAATCAGCGGTGCCGTGTGAAGTTACTTTTGGTGCCAAAATGATGAGTTTGCTACATTCTGTTCCACATCACCATTCTCTGCTTCATGACTCAGGAGAAGTCGGCGTTGCCCACACACATGAATAGTTTTGGTCGTAAATATTGAACACGTACATTAAGATTGTCGGACCCAATCTGTTTCTGACCCTAAAATCGAGACAAAGCCACTCTTAAAAAGACTGCAGAACAATCTTATAGGATAACCTTATAAGACATAAGATTGTCTGGAGTTTGACGTGTCTGGTGAACCCACTGAAGCAAAATATGACATTGGGTAGGAAATGTTTGCTGTCGCTTCCTTGTTCCTCAGTCAAGTCGCCTCTTGACTGGCTACATTCCATTTCATGTCACAGTTCACAGAGTTATGACTCGGGAGTCGTGGGCTTTCCCCACACACGTGCAGATTTTTGGTCCTAAATATTGAACACGTTTAAGATTTTTAAGATTGTCGGCCCCAACCCATTTTGGATCCTATTTTCTGGACAAATTCAATCTTAACACACCTCAGACCGAAGGCTAATCTTATATGATAATCTTACAAGACACAAAATACTATGTTGTCCTTGGTCGGGAAGGGTCAACATCAGGACAAAAACAGACCGATTATCTTTATGAGCGTATGACACCACCCAGTGATTTGCAGAAACATAAGGCAGAGTACAGTGGATGAATGCATGCCAAGATCCTGGTTTGCCACTTTTTGTGAATAGTGGACATGTGTGAAAGACGGAGAAATCACATCTACATGTAGTCACAAATAAAATCAACTATGCAAAGAGTGTCATCTTACAAAAATGCCGTCCAAGTTGTTTCTTTCAGCTGCAAACTTTACTCAAAGCGAGGTAGCTTGAAAGAGGGACAATTACGTCCAAATTACCCAGTTAGCTGTCATTTAATTCTCCCTGTCACATTGAATAATGATTAGTTTGCAAGCAAAATATTGCACAATGAATTATTGAATAACTCATTTCCCAAGCCAAATTAATCTTGAGGAGCAATGGTGTGGATGTAAACTGCGATAGGAGGAACATATTTCACGAGTCGTTGGTGGTGGTCTACGCCGAAGCTACTGATCTACTTGATCGCCTCGGAGAGAAGCTGTGATGTCAAACTAAACTAATGTAAATATTAGCATAATAAATGGGCGTGTTTGACTGTTTTCAAGCATCTACGGGGGAGATGGGGTTTGCCAGCTCAGTTGTGATCATGAAGTGTCAAGGTTTTGATGTGTTGTTAAAAAGTTTGGGACAGACTATTGAGGGTGCACCAACTGTCGCATTGTTAAGGGGGTGGGCATCTTAAAAACTTTGGTAAAGATTTTTAAGGGTGTATGCTGGGTAAGGGGAGTGCAGCATCTCTTTCGAGATGTTGACGGGGGTACATTGTTTCCAATTTGATTAGAGGTGGAACAGTACAGGCAACCCACAGTACGGCCTGTACCTCGGTTTTTGGACCAGAGTTTGGTGCATTTTCATTTAAAGGTAAAACAATTCTCACTCAAAATCATCTTTAACGGTTCAACAGCTGAACCCATCAATGAGCTGTCTTGACTCAATACCATCTGACTTTTTCAAAACTATGGCAAAGTCTGTGCTAGCTGATCTGCAGGAAATAATCAATTGCTCACTTCAGTCAGGCGAATTTCCTAAAGCTCTTAAAGTAGCTGCCATTAATCCTCTTCTAAAAAATAGAACGCTGGACGCTTCCATGTTAGCAAGCAATAGACCCATCTCAAATCTCAACCTTCAGAGTAAAGAAATTGCTGAGTTTTTTTTTTTATCAACTCAGCAATTTTTTTAATTTAAATGGACTTTTTAACAAATTTCAATCAGGTTTACGAACTCATCAGAGTAAAGAATCAACTTTCATCAAAGTGCAAAATTATATTAGGTTGAACACTGACTCGGGAAAAGTGTCAATTCTGGTCTTGTTGGATCTCAGTGCGGCTTTTTATATGGCAGATCATCATATATTGCTGAACAGGTTGTAAACATGGGTAGGACTAAATGGAACATCCTTACATGGTTCAGTTCCTACCTGGAGGAAAGGAGTTATTTCATTTTCATTGAATGGCAATGACCTATGCGGTCTCTGAAGGGTCAGTTCTTTGAACCCTCCTGTTCAGCCTGTATATGCTACCCATGGGTCAAATTCTTCAGAACCTAATGTTGACTATCATAGCTATGCAGATGACACACAGTTATATCCAGCAGTGTCTCCAGATGACAACAGTTCAATTGAGGTGTTGTGTCACTGTCTGAAACAGATAAATAACTGAGCCAAAACCTTTTTCAATTAAACCACAAGAAAACTAAGAACAAAAAGATTGCTATTAGCAAATACTTGCAGTCACTCTCTTTAAAAAATAAAGAACACGTCTGAAACCTTGGTGTACTAATAGATTTCGACCTGATTTCAACAGTCATACCAAATCAATTACTAAAGCAGCCTTCTAAAACAGCTGAAGAACATATCCAGAGTGAAGGCTTGCATGTGGCAAGCAGAGCAGGAGAAGCTCATCCATGCTTTTATCTCAAGTAGACTTCATGACTGTAATGGTCTTCTGACTGGACTCCCTCAGAAAAGCATTAAACAGCTGCAGCTCATTCAGAACGCTGCAACTCCGGTTCTGTTCGGAACCAAGTGGTCAGGACATATTACTCCAATTCTAAAGTCTCTCCACTGACTCCCAGTCAGCTTTAGAATAGATTTTAAAGTCTGCTACTGGTCTATAAAAGACTGAATGGTTTAGGTCCTAAATACATGAAGGAAATGCTAATGAAATTTAAACCCAGTAGGGCTCTGAGATCTACAGACTCGGGGCAAATAGTGGAGCACACACACACACAGTCCAAAGCAGCATTTAGCGGTGAAGCAGCATTTAGCTATTATGCTGCACACAAATGGAATAAGTTGCCAACAGAAGTGACGTCAGCCCCAAGTGTGAATGTTTTTAAATCCAGGTTAAAAACTCTTCTTTTTTTCCTCATGCTTTTTAGAGCAATTCCACTTTTAAATGAGCTTTTTTTGCACTGTACGCCGTTTTCATTGTATTTTTTATTTTTCTCTTAGTTTTAAATGTTTACAAGCTGTTTTTTTTCTTTGTTTTTAAATGCTTTTAATCATGTCAAGCACATTGAGTTATGAAACTGAAACTTTGTAGAAAACTTTACTGTTATTGTGCAAATTATGTGAAAATGACCCAGCTGCATTGCTTGAGAAGTTTCCAAAAGACTATTGAAGGTGTGTGCAGGGATAAGACGAGGAGGAAAATGTTGGGGAGAGACTATTTAGGATGTTTGCATAGGAGAGGGGGTGCACCAACTCTTTTGGGATGAAGAAGGGGGTGTGTGACTTTACAAGGAATATGCAAGCGTTTACATTCGAGTGAAATAGCCAAAAAAGGGAGCCTAGAGACCAACTTTCTCTCCATTAATTGGATTAACTGCTACAGAGGTGAAAAGTCATCATCTACTAACCTCATCACTCCCACCGAGAGTATTTCTATATTCCTTCTAATCATGAAGAAGGCCTCTCGTGTTACCCTCAAACTGCATTTTTGATGAACTGGCCATACTGCACGCCGTGCATGAACTAAAAGAAGCATATTTGCTTTACAGCAGCAGCATTGGGGAAAAACTGTGGATTTTAAAACATGACCTTGATTTGACACTAGGGCCTCGGAACTATGGCGGCCCGATGGAAAAATGCAGCGTGTGCACTGTGCAGGTATTTGAAAGTGGCAAAAAAACAAAAACACTCCAAAGAAAAGCTGTTAGCCAGGTGGTTTGTGTGGATAATGAATTTGTCAGCTCTGAGCTTTGCAGCGTTATTGTTCCATTCAGCAAATTGTTCCCCGACAGACTCCCACGGTCGTGTTTGGCACAGAGAGCTTTTTAGCTCCTCCCGTCGGGCCCCCGAGTTATGGAATTGCCACTCGATCAAAATAAAACAGTTACTCACGCATTGCCTCTACTTTATGCTCTCATAAACCCTGAGTGAGGCGATTTTCAGTCCTATTGAGACAGAAGTTCCACCAAGTCCAAACTGGCACATTGTTTTTTTGGCTTGAGCTGCCACTGCAGGGTATATAGATAGTTTTCCATCACATGATCAGTATTTGTTTGTCAGGAGGATTTTCTATTCAAACACTCACAAGCACTGAAACAAAACAATCAACCAACAACATGGCAGTGCCTAATGTCATGGGAAAACTACATATAGGAGCCAAGGAGGTATGGCGACAGAGTAATACAGAGAGCTTCCACCTATTTGTGGTTTTCACAAACCACAAATTTACCTATTCGCATGTTTTTTTTTCTTTCTGTGGATCCTATCATCAGGTCTTCGCCTATTCAGATTTTTTGTGCCCGCTATTTTCTTCAGACTTAGGGTTGCCATCTTTGCAAGAAGTAGTCACTCACCTCGTCACAACCTGCTAGCGTGGTAGCGAAAGCTGCAGTTGGCGTAGGCCCCTGAGGGGGAGAGGGGAGGCCTGGCTCATTTACATGGAATAGGACTGCTCCGTTCAAAACAGGGCTTGAAAAAGAACATCTTATACAATTATTTCAGAAAAAAATAAGTAGTGTTCATGATCTAAGTGGTTTAAGTACACCTCTAAATTTGGTAAATGCGGAGGAGTCAAACTAATTGGCATCACAGTTTAGGTAAATAATCACCTCATCATATTATTACAGATAAATAATTGCGCCTTCATGTCATTCAAAATTTTCTTTTTTTTTACAACAATTTATAACTGAAATCAGAAGCCATGGAAAACAGTGATGTTTGGAAGGGATTTGGCAAAATCAAAAAAATGCTAGGAATAGCTGTAAAAACTGCAGCAAAATTACAATTTTTATACAGATTTTCTGCCAAAATGAAAAGAACAAATCCATTTAGCCAGAAACAGGAAATAGACACACTCGATTGCTTTAGTGGGGCACAAAAAGTGATTTGGTGGGCATTGAATTTCACACATGCATTTGGGAAACTAAATTGGGAATGGACATAACAATCAATTAATTGATCATTAATTGGTAATTGTTGATTACTGAGTCAAAATACTTGGCTGCTCTACATGCACTTTATTAGTTTGCTGTCGAAAGAAGGGGAAAACATGACCTCAGTTAGATCGACTGGCAACAACTGGAAACAAGAATTCAGAACATTCAGTGTAATTCTGCATAAAAACGATTACTTGACCATCACTTTTCCTCAAATTGATATTACTAATCCAATAATTCTGCCGAAATGTATTATTGCTTTAATTTGAAGATTTTTATCAAAAACAAAAAAACTGCATCGAATTTCAATATATTCCTTTTTTCAGCATGCCGAGGGTTTTTCTGTGCATGAGCAGGAAAAAAAATAATAATTTGGAAGCTGCCATATCATACAGTAAACCGTGACAGTTTCAAGGACAACTGCTTTGCATATTCATTCATTTGTCTTCCCTCACAATGTTGTCATTGGACTTTATTAGCATGTGTACAATGCAATGAAACACTGATGACAGATTTTTTTCAAAGCATCCTAATGGAGTTCTTGGTCTGTTTCCAAACGTACTCAGCGCCTCCATACCTGAATAATTTGAATGTTGAACTTTGGGTTGCGTATTTTGGATCTCCTGAGAATGAATCTTTCTAGTCTCTCATGTCGCCATCAGAGTTGACCAAAATCACGTAATGAGGAGAGTTCTTCAGAATGTTAATGAAGCTATTAAGCGCTCGGGTGAGACGGCTTGTTAAAACCATCAAAATTCTGTTATATTTTTAGGGTAAGGGGGTAAGATTTATTTCATGGCATACCAAAGCTAAATCGTGGTTGATAATTGTATGTAAAAATTGAGTTGTGGCCAGGTTGTACATCATTTGGGCACTGTGGAGACCTCGAACTGCCAAATCAGTCTACAATGCACAATTTGAGCCAAATATAATACTATACCAGTACCTCAGTAGTAATAGCAGTAGTACTGTACTAATTGATAATATTGGATCCAAGAGAAGATAAGGTAACTAAAGGCCACACAACCTGATCTGACACTATTTGTTGTACTATATATCGTTTTTGTAATTGTATATGTATTTACCTAAGAATATTTTATCTTAATCTATGAGTGGAGGTGTAGGTGACTATCCATTAATCCATTTGATTGTCTGTTCATCCAGCTGCCCATCCATCCATCCATCCACATAACAACTCACTCACCCATCCATCTATCCATCATCCATCCATCCTACTATGCACCTACCCATCCCTGCTGTCTGAAATATCACTATCCTGATATGGAAACCCCTAGTCAGGGAGTTCCACAAACTAATAAATAAACAAATTCCAAACTCATTAAACACACCGACCCCTAATTTTGAAAAAGAGAAAAAAAAGTAATTCCTTTGTTTAATCATCTTATCTTTGCATTGTTATCCTGCATAGGAAAATGATAATGTGACAACCATCTGGAAGTGTAATATTCGTGAGATGGTAAAACACACAAGTGAGCTGTTACTACCCGCTGTCAATGGCGAGGACATACTCTTTTATTAGAGTGGCTTTTTTAATGCCACAGATTTTTACAGCCGTCTGTGAACGTCGAAAACGTCCACCTTTAGTACCTTTAATGTCCAATTGTGTTCATCGGGCGTATGTTAATGTTTCTCGGCTGGCTGGTCCTTCCCATCCTAGCGCCGCCAGCACTCTCGCTAATCCTCATGAGTGCACTGTACCGCACCCCCTGCCCCCTCTTGGAGGCTCCTCTGGGGGAATAATCTCCGCTCTCGTGCCACCAGAAAGTTGAAGGAAGAGATTGAGTGCCTTCAGCTTCAATTCCAACATGCTAGGATTTTTTTTCCAGGGGATGTGGACACTGGAAGTTCCTTTCCGTTTGAGCGCCTCATGTCCCAGAAACTAGCCAAAGGTGTCCCGAATGGTCTGACCCGCACCTCCCCCCTCATTTGTCCATGTTAATGTTGTGTGTGTCTGTGTGTGGAGTCCATTGGAATAATAAGTAGGTCAGCTTTATATTTAGCAGTGACTTTGGAGAAGGGGAAAAAAAGAGGGTGACTCTTGTCATTGGACGATCTCTGTCCTGGTCTGTTCACTGCCATTTGTTTATATGAAAGAATTGTTATGGACTGTTGGCAATTTTGCACCTTGCCCTTCATGATAACAGTCACGGTGCACAATGGAAATCAATGGAACAATAGATATAAGCCAGTGAAAATGTCCAACTCCTCTCAATAGAAATAAAGAACGTGTCACGAACGGATTGAGACTGGACCGAAGAGCAGGCGGAGGCTGAGAGGTTGTGATGAACAGTTTATTGAAAAGGGAAATGGAAATGGTCCTTGAGATGCGCTGGTGGGTTGTTGGGGCAGAGAATGCGTGGCAGGTAGTGACGAGGACTGGCGGCTGGCTTGTCGGCGAGGTGGCATAAATCCACTTGGCGAAGGACACGGAGGAAACACTGAGGACAAGGAAAGACACGGAGGTCAGAACGATGACAAGGAATTGCGTAGTTTACTTGGAGACTGGGGAGCCGTTGTACCACTGGAGAAGCTGCAATACTCTGGCAAGGATTTCCGGGATCAGGCAGGCTTAAATGCAGGTGGTAATGAGGGCTGATTGGTGACAGGTGCGCGGCCGAGGAAGGTGCTGGAAAGAGAGAGGGGAGGGGAGAGAGAGAGGGCGAGAGGGCGCAAAGTGCCACCCAGGCTCCAACAATAGTACTGCAAGGCAGCTCATGACAGTACGAATAATTCAGACTAAAAAATGGACTCCATTTTGTGTAAGTCATGTCAATGTGACCAGTCCTCTCGCAAGTTATTCACGACAACACCAAGTAGAAATAAAGAGAAGGGATCATTGTATTATGAAGCGCATACATCTGTTTGTTTGAAAAATCTAATCTCAGCATTGAGCAGAAAAGCTTGCCCACTCCTGGTCTAGATGGTCTCCTGGTGTTGAAGCCCCAATAGGCAGAGGCATCATCATGTCCAAAATGTAGACTTGTAATTTTATTCTTGATTGGTTTGGAAGTGCCGGCACGGTGGACGACTGGTTAGCATATCTGCCTCACAGTTCTGGGGACCATGGTTCAAATCCCGGCCCCGCCTGTGTGGAGCTTGCATGTTCTCCCCGTGCCTGGGTGGGTTTTCTCCGGGCACTCTGGTTTCCTCCCACATCCCCAAAACAATGTGAATGTGTGAGTGCGAATGGTTGTTTGTTTCTATGTGCTCTGCGATTGGCTGGTGACCGGTTCAGGGTCCCCCCCGCCTCCCGCCCGAAGATGGCTGGGATAGGCTCCAGCAGCCCACGAGCCTTGTGAGGAGAAGCGGTAAAGAAAATCGATGGATGGATGGATGGATGGTTTGGAAGTATTAGCAGTTTTTCAGTTATTTCATTTTGTCTTTTTGGAATGTTTTCAAAATAAACTGAGCACCAGGGCAGACTGGTAATCGAATCTTCCTTCTGTTCAATGATTCTGACCGTTTGCATATTCGGTCCCGAGTCAATTAGTATTCACACCGGCGTCTGCATAAAGTCGCAATCCAATTAGATAGTAAATGTGATTGTAATATGGACCTTTCCCTGCTGTGATTAGCGGGGGGGGGGAACAACAAATAAAAACAGATGTCCTTGACCCTTAAAATGTGTTATAATTGCCTATGTTAATACTGTAGTTTAAACCATCAAATACCACATACTAGGATCAAAACGCTTTATCATTTCAAACACATATTAAAGTATTATCCTTAAATATGCATGACGAACAGATAATTTAATTGCGAAAAAATGTAGAGCAAAATCATACACATGCGGGGAAGACTCTTTGTAACTTCAGGCTAACCATCGCTCCTCCACAACGTACAAAGATCTTACAACCATCAAGATGTATCGCTTCAACCTAATTCTTTGACAATAATTACTACTTTCCTGTTAGCTAGGGCTTTGGCACCATCTTGTGGTATTTCAAGGCACTACAGAGAGAGCCCCAAAATGTAACTATTTAAATCTTGAGGTGATGTAATGTTACAAGGCTCTTGCAGGATCGAGAAGAGGTGGAGTTATGACACTTGTCAGACAGTTGTAATATCCAAGAGAGTTAATAGATTGGTTCTCAAGCTATTTTTAACACTTCAGATTGGTTAATAAATTGTAAAAAAAAGAAAAAAACAGACCAAGTGGGGACTGATTATTAGTAGGAAATTGACCATATGTGGCCATACAAGGTTTCTGCCCAACAGCGACAATATACTGTATAATAATACATTTCAATGATCCAATAAATGTAGTATATGATGTTCACAGTCCTAACGGCAAACCATAACTATGATGTGGCCTGTGACAAAAATGAGTTTGACAGGCAAACCTCTCAAGTGTGTGAACGCACCCTTATAGGAAGATGAATTAACTTAAACAATGTGTTTCTATTGTGTTTTAGATGCAAGAAAAATCAATAACAATTAGGCTATACACTTTTTATTTAGTTGCCTAACCTTGTGATTTCCACTTCAGAGAGAGACCAACCATGCATCCGAAGTGCACCGCGTTCACCCCAGGGATGAGTCTATTGGGCTCCTGCCCGTCAAATTAAAAGGTCTTCTAAAGTGCGTGGAATCAAAATTAAACCCCACAGCCCCTCCCAAGTGACCCATCACCAAGAATTCGAACATAAAACTCTCTGCTGAAGCCTTGAGGTGGAAAGGCTATTACGCTGAGCCGGAGTTCAGCGCTGGGGAGTTCTCTGCCCAGGCGGGAGCAGTACCATTCAAATGAATAACCTGTGTACTTAGCGCTGTAGGAACACACTTTTATAGCGCTGCACCAGGCGGGCCTGCACAAATGACTCGATTTGACCTTCCTGGCAGATATTTGCTTCACTGCTTACACATGCTTCTGATGTAGCAAACTCCAAACCTGATATGTTTGACTTTGTTTTGAACTTTGAGAAAGCGTGAGGCTACGGCTACAGCTTCAAAAAAAAATTGAAAAAACACATTCATGAATAATATTCTGTGCACTGAATTCTGTCATCATTTTAAGCACGGAAAGGTTTGCCCGTTCAAAAATATATTGCTTAGATTTGCACAGATTTATGTTGGGGACGTCTGTCTCTGTTTTGTTCTGGAGGCATTTCAGTTGAGTTGCACAGTATGGATGAAAGTAATGATTCACTTGAAGGTTAGCTATACCCCTGAGATTAGTGTTTCTTCACCTTTATTGAGCCAAGGAACATATATTAGTTTACATTTAAAAAAATCTCTAAACTCGGGTTGCAACACACAATTGTTTTAATAATGGAATAATCTGTTGATTTTTTTTTATATATAAAAAATAAAATAAAATAAAACATTTTAAAATTTCCATCCCCTTATGAAAAAAACAAGACAATATTTCAAATTGACAGTGCAGAAAATGAACAAACATTGTTTATGATTCAGTGACTGGTTTGATCCGTAAAAACTGTCAGAATAATCCCAAATCTTTTGATCATTGTTTTCCAAACTAAAAGCAGATGTTTGCAAATGTCTTGTTTTGATTAAACACAAAGTTAATTAGTCTGCTTTCATGGAGGACTACAGAAATATAGTAGAAATAAAAAAATATTTACTGTTCAGAGGCTGAAATCAGAGGATTTGGACAATTTTAAGTTGAACAATATCTCTAAATGATTAATCGATTCTCAAAATAGTTGTTGATTAACTTGACAATCCGTAAAGTTCCTGGTACATTTCCATGGGACAATAAGACAGGGAATTTTAGAAATACTATTGCAAATTGGAAACTTCCATCCATCCATCCATTTTCTACCGCTTATCCGGGTCGGGTCGCGGGGGCAGTAGCTTCAGCAGGGACACCCAGACTTCCCTCTCCCCAGCCACTTCATCCAGCTCTTCCGGGGGGGATCCCGAAGTGTTCCCAGGCCAGCCGAAGGATGTAGTCTCTCCAGCGTGTCCTGGGTCGTCCCCGGGGTCTCCTCCCGGTGGGACATGCCCGGAACACCTCACCAGGGAGGCGTCCGGGAGGCATCCGAATCAGATGCCCCAGCCACCTCATCTGGCTCCTCTCAATGCGGAGGAGCAGCGGCTCTACCCTGAGATCCTCCCGGATGATCGAGCTTCTCACCCTATCTCTAAGGGAGAGCCCGGACACCCTGCGGAGGAAACTCATTTCGGCCGCTTGTATCCGGGATCTTGTTCTTTCGGTCACGACCCACAGCTCATGACCATAGGTGAGGGTAGGAACGAAGATCGACCGGTAAATTGAGAGCGTCGCCTTTCGGCTTAGCTCTTTCTTTACCACAACGGACCGATACAAAGTCCGCATCACTGCAGACGCTGCACCGATCCGCCTGTCGATCTCCCGTTCCATTCTTCCCTCACTTGTGAACAAGACCCCAAGATACTTGAACTCCTCCACTTGGGGCAGGATCTCATCCCCGACCTGGAGAGGGCATGCCACCCTTTTCCGACTGAGGACCATGGTCTCAGATTTGGAGGTGCTGATTCTCATCCCAGCCACTTCACACTCGGCTGCGAACTGCTCCAGTGAGAGTTGGAGCTCATGGCTTGATGAAGCCAACAGAACCACATCATCAGCAAAAAGCAGAGATGTAATACTGAGGCCACCAAACCGGACCCCTTCTACGCCTCGGCTGCGCCTAGAAATTCTGTCCATAAAAGTTATGAACAGAATCAGCGACAAAGGGCAGCCTTGGCGGAGTCCAACCCTCACCGGGAACGAGTCCGACTTACTGCCGGATATGCGGACCAAACTCTGACTCCGGTCGTACAGGGACCGAACAGCCCGTATCAGGGGGTTCGGTACCCCACACTCCCGAAGCACTCTCCACAGGACTCCCCGAGGGACACGGTCGAATGCCTTCTCCAAGTCCACAAAACACATGTAGACTGGTTGGGCGAACTCCCATGCACCCTCGAGGACCCTGCCGAGGTTGTAGAGCTGGTCCACTGTTCCACGGCCAGGACGAAAACCACACTGCTCCTCCTGAATCTGAGATTCGACTTCCTGACGGACCCTCCTCTCCAGCACCCCTGAATAGACCTTACCAGGGAGGCTGAGCAGTGTGATCCCCCTGTAGTTGGAACACACCCTCCGGTCCCCCTTCTTAAAAAGGGGGACCACCACCCCAGTCTGCCAATCCAGAGGCACTGTCCCCGATGTCCACGCGATGTTGCAGAGGCGTGTCAACCAGGACAGCCCCACAACATCCAGAGCCTTTAGGAACTCCGGGCGAATCTCATCCACCCCCGGGGCCCTGCCACCGAGGAGCTTTTTAACTACCTCGGTGACCTCAAACCCAGAGATAGGAGAGCCCGCCTCAGAGAACCCACACTCTGCTTCCTCATGGGAAGGCGTGTCGGTGGAATTGAGGAGGTCTTCGAAGTATTCTCCCCACCGACTCACAACGTCCCGAGTCGAACTAAGCAGCGCCCCATCCCCACTATACACAGTGTTGGTGGTGCACTGCTTTCCTCTCCTGAGACGTCGGATGGTGGACCAGAATTTCCTCGAAGCCGTCCGGAAGTCTTTCTCCATGGCCTCACCGAACTCCTCCCATGCCCGGGTTTTTGCTTCAGCGACCACCAGAGCTGCATTCCGCTTGGCCAGCTGCCTCAGGAGTCCCACAGGCCAAAAAGGCCCGATAGAACTCCTTCTTCAGCTTGACGGCATCCCTCACCGTTGGTGTCCACCAACGGGTTCGGGGATTGCCGCCACGACAGGCACCGACCACCTTACGGCTACAGCTCCGGTCGGCCGCCTCAGCAATGGAGGCGCGGAACATGGTCCACTCGGACTCGATGTCCCCCGCTTCCCCCGGAACATGAGCAAAGTTCTGTCGGAGGTGGGAGTTGAAAGTCCTTTTGACAGGGGATTCTGCCAGACGTTCCCAGCAGACCCTCACAATACGTTTGGGCCTGCCACGTCGGACCGGCATCTTCCCCCACCATCGGAGCCAACTCACCACCAGGTGGTGATCAGTTGACAGCTCCGCCCCTCTCTTCACCCGAGTGTCCAAGACATGCGGCCGCAAGTCCGATGACACGACCACAAAGTCGATCATCGAACTGCGACCTAGGGTGTCCAGGTGCCAAGTGCACGTGTGGACACCCTTATGCTTGAACATGGTGTTCATTATGGACAATCCGTGACGAGCACAGAAGTCCAATAACAGAAGACCGCTCGGGTTCTGATCGGGGGGGCCGTTCCTCCCAATCACTCCCTTCCAGCACCCCCTCCAAGGACTCCAAAAAGGGTGGGTACTCTGAACTGCTGTTTGTTGCATAGGCACAAACAACAACCCGTCCCCCCACCCGAAGGCGGAGGGAGGCTACCCTCTCGTCCACCGGGGTGAACCCCAACGTACAGGCGCCGAGCCGGGGGGCAATAAGTATACCCACACCTGCTCGGCGCCTCTCACCATGGGCAACTCCAGAGTGGAAGAGAGTCCAACCCCTCTCGAGAGGACTGGTACCAGAGCCCAAGGTGTGTGTGGAGGCGAGTCCGACTATATCGAGTCGGAACTTCTCGACCTCACACACCAGCTCGGGCTCCTTCCCTGCCAGAGAGGTGACATTCCACGTCCCTAGAGCCAGCTTCTGTAGCCGGGGATCGGATCGCCAAGGTCCCCGTCCTTCGGCCACCGCCCAGCTCACACTGCACCCGACCCCTATGGCCCCTCACTAGGTGGTGAGCCCATGGGAAGGGGGACCCACGTTACCCTTTCGGGCTGTGCCCGGCCGGGCCCCATGGATGCAGGCCCGGCCACCAGGCGCTCGCCTTCGAGCCCCACCACCAGGCCTGGCTCCAGTGGGGGGCCCCGGTGACCCGCGTCCGGGCAAGGGAAAACGAAGTCCATTGTTTGTCGTCATCATTAGGGGTCTTTGAAATTGGAAACTTTCTATGGGAAATACATGAATTTATGTGAAGTTTGTTTTTTCCTCGACATCCATTCAAAATAATACTATGATTTTGAATTGTCAGCTATTTTATTGAACAATCAATGCTTTCACTGAAGAACACAAACATGAATGTTGAGTTAAATATTACTCACCTCCCAACCTAACCCATTCAAAAATGAAGAAAAAAATGCACCATCCAATCCAGAAATACCAACAAAGACCCATTCAAAATGTTAAATGAAAAGAGCCACTCTCCATCTAAAAAGGTCTCATTCAATATAAATAAAAAAGCATCTTCCCTCAAGCTTCACAAGCCAAGCCTTCATATGGGCTTTTCGCATTCAACTGAATGTGCAAAATATCCTTTTTTAGTTACGGCTATGCTAAAATGTATTTTCTCAAACACCTTTGGAATAGATTTTGGGATGTAGCTACAGAAACATTTATTTATTTTACATTTTGACTTTTAAACTTACTGTATTCTAGACATGACACATTACATTACACTGCACACAGTTACTCTGGCAGTAATTTCTTTCCTGCAGTAACTCCACTTCACCCCATATGTAATATGCTTTTTTTGTGTTCCCACTTTCTGCAGTTGTGTCTTCAGGAAATTGCTTTCTGTGGACTTGTGATTGGCTGAAATGGCTATATGCTTAGAGATATAGTGTATGGAGGCAGTAGGTGCTTGAATTTTGCATCTTCAGTCTAGTGGTATCGGTACTCGGTATTGGTATAGGTGAGTACTCAAGAGTAAATACATCGGTCATCGGTCTAAAAAAAAGTGGTATTGAACATCCCTCAGATGTATGAAAGCTATGCTTTATTCCAGTGATTCTCAAATTGTGGTACGATAACCCGTAGTGGTACACAGGCTTTCTCTAATGATATGAAAAGTGATATTAATTTAATAAGTTAATTTAGTAAGTTAAATAATCAAAGTAACAAAGAAACACTTGACTAAACCTGAAATTGGAAACAAGACATGACTGAGCAACACTACTGGTGACAACAGCGTGACAAAGACACAGACAATGAACCAACAAGAACTGAAAGAAACAAGGGAACTAAATACAAACAAATTGACGAGACAACGAGGAACACCTGGACAAGACACGAAGCGCTGGAGGGAGCTGATTGGTCGACACAAGGTAGGTTGACGAGAACAGGTGGACACAATAACTAAGTGAGCACACAAGACATGAAAAACATGGGACACAGGAAAACATGAAACAAAATCAAACACAATCCAAACCAAAACTCAGACCATGACAAAGAACTGTTTGTTTCTAAACTTTTGTTTCGGTAATGTTTTTATTTAACTTTTATGGACAATTTGCCTGTACATGTACAATGTATGAACAGTTTACAGTGTTATTTCATTTTCCTATATTTAGGCGCAGTGTTAATGTTCCTGCCATCTTCCGTACCGCTTCATCCTAACAAGGGTCGCGGGCGTGCTGGAGCCTATCCCAGTCATCTTTGGGCGAGAGGCGGGGTACACCCTGAACTGGTCGCCAGCCAATCGCAGGTGTTAATGTTCAAACTGTGTATAAAGTAACGGTGGCCTACAATAACACAAGACATACTTTTTAGGAATAAAACCTTGGCAGTGTTGTTAATGAACACTAAAGCCTACTATTAGGATTCTCTATTTTACTGTTGGTCATGATGGTGGTACTTGGAGAGCTAAGAATTATTTTAGGTGGTACTTGGTATCAAAACTTTGAGAACCACTGCTTGATCCTCTTTGCAAAGGCCAGTACAATTCCTGAACTGACTCTCATAAGCTTGTGGAGGTGTTCCTAATCTTGTGCCCAGTGAGCGTATACATTGCACACTCATTAAAATCAGCGAAAGGAGGAGGCATTTTCTATTCGTAGCATGCCCGGCAACCCTAATCATGACCGGGGTGCCCTGCACACTTCCTACCCTGACAGATTATCCCGTGTGACTGTTTGGGAATGATAATGAGATCAAAACATCTCACTAAACTGGGACGAGTGGGTGGAGAACGGAGAGTGTGGGGGTGGGGAAGCTTCGGGGGGTGGCGAGCAGCGAACACGAGAGGCTGAGCGATAGCTGCGATAAATTGCCCAAGCAAAACCGCTTGAGCATAAAATGAGATTTTACAAATGTGTTGTTAACTGACAGGACTCTGACAGAGGAGCGACAGCGAGCGACATTATAGCGCGTCGCGATGAGTGCTACTCATCGTATCAAATAAATAAGGCCCTCGATGGAAAGTCCACATGGAGCATAATTAAAACGGCTAGGCCCTGTGTTCAATTTATATGATAATAAACGAGCCTGTGTAAAAGGTGCCGACATTCACGTTGCAGTTTTTGACATGATGTATCGCTTTGGACCATAAAAGAACGTACTCTTTAATAAATTTCTTTCATTTCCATCATAATAACTTCAAAGCATCCGGTTATATTTAAACTCACATCTATTCCCCTCTCGCTCTCAGTCTTCTGTTGCGCTACATGGCGTATGTGCAATGACAACATGCTGTCATTTGTGCATCATAAACAACAATTTCTCCCCTGTGGTCAATGCCACTCTTTATAAGATGCAAGAAACCAAAATAAAAAAAAATTCTCAAAAAGAAAGAAATATACACCAATCATGAAAGAATTTGTACTGTATTTCTTCAAAGCCTCCACTCAAACAGTATAAAAAGTATAAAATAATAATAACTTAGCAGGAAAAAGAAAATAATGGGCTTGCGCCGCTGAAAAAAAAAGAGCATTTCCTCAAGGCCTCGACTTGATAAGATGTCCTGCCTCAGTTAATTGCCGGGGGAAATATAATGATAAGTAATTATAAGTTAGGTCATAGACAAGCCGGCATGGTGACGGACTGGTTAGCACATCTGCCTCACAGTTCTGAGGACCGGGGTTCAAATCCCGGGCCCGCCTGTGTGGAGTTTGCATGTTCTACCCGTGCCCGGGTGGGTTTTCTCCGGGCACTCCGGTTTCCTCCCACATCCCAAAAACATGCATGGTATGTTAGTCTCTAAATTGCCCCCAGGTGTGAATGTGAGTGCAAATGGTTGTTTGTTTCTGTGTGCCCTGCGATTGGCTGGCAACCAGTTCAAGGTGTACCCCGCCTCCTGACCAAAGATAGCTGGGATAGGCTCCAGCTCGCCCGCGACCCTTGTGAGGATAAGTGGCTTGGAAAATGGATGGATGGAAACAATTTTGAATGAATGATGCTCTGAGCCCATTTGAAACCTGTTGCTAACTAAAACAGCAGCAATAAAGCACACGAACAGTCTTTCAGATGAATACAAGTGTGGAATCTTGTCAAATGTTTTAAAATATGTACCTGCGCATTGTTAAAGCTGATCGTACATTATGTGGAGAGGATTTTAACTTCTTTACGACTCCACAATGTCGTGTCCATGTTTACACACTGTTGAGCTAAGGCACTTTTCTTTTTCAGCACAGTTCCTTGCTCTTGCCATTTATCCACATCGTCAGTCCAGAATCACTTGACTTGGAGTCAACTTTGTCAAATTGTTTTATATTCTTCCAAAACTGTGTACAATACAAATAAAGGCCACAGCAGTAGTGAACATCTCAATGAGTAAATAAATGCCCCGGGCTATTCTTTCTGGGACAAAATACAGTATGTTAATACATTCTACTGTAGGTGTGTGTTCTATACGTATATTTCATCCAAGACAAACATTTGCCAAAATTTGAGTCGGTGACATTGATATGGTCACACACAATCACACAAAGTTCCATAATTATAATTCTCCCACCATCTTGTAAAACATTAATCCTCATTTGTGGCATTTTGCTGCACCCTGGCCTGTCAGCGCTTTCCTGTCATCACTGTCAAACGTTCGCTTTGAACACCACACGCCAAGATTGGCCAATGCTGTTTTGCTTCAAAGCAGGGGGCTTTATTTACTCAACTGGAGATGAAGGATGGCATTGATGCTGGTATATTGCAATTTATGTCCAGTGTAAGTGGAATTAATAAAGGTTATATTTCAAAATGTCAAGAACCAAGTCAGAGTAAGCAGATCAAAGGAGTTGCGGAGAACCCTGGAACATAATCATGAACATAAAGTTGTACCTCGACTTAAAAGTGACCCAACTTGCAAGTTCTTTGACATACAAGCTGTCGCTCGTTATTGCTTTGATTTGCGAGCTAAAATTTGGCATGGGAATGCTAGATGGTTGCAGTAAACTTGACTAGCAACTAACTACTAGCATCGATGTTGCAGTGATATCACCCTTAATGCAATGAATTTTTGAATACAAGCGGTGCAGCAACAATTGTTGACAGAAAAAATAACAATACTCACAGTCATATATCCTTTACTCTCTGTGAAAAACGCCTTACTGCCTGTGAATATTGTCACTCATTGAGATCATTTCATTCTCAGGAAATTGAATCAATTGCAACTGTTTTGTTTGACTTAGAAGACATTTTGCCTCTCATCTAAGCAGACTTAGTTAGGACACACTATCCCGATTTGAGTTTCTCCACTCCAAATCAGGCTCATGCGTCCTCAGCCTTGTTGCATGAACTGTTGAAGCCTGCTCAGATGAGAGGCGAAACATCTTCTAAGACAAACAGAAGAGTCCAGTTGTGATCAATTCAATGCCCTGAGAATTAATATTACTGCAGCTTACTGAGCAGTTGTTACTGTGTTCTGCATGTACTGTATATCCGTATGCATCTATATCATATAACCCCCGCATAATTGATCAATCATGATGCTCAAACTGTTTAATTCTTTACATTCTATTTCATTATGTTGTTACTTTATGCTTCTACAAAGTACTATACTGTAGAGTTCTATTTATTTAACAACATTACATTGTGTGTTTTATCCGGGGTGCTAGTCCAGATGAATGTCATTTCTATTCATTTCAATGGGGGAAGATGATTTGAGATATGTGTTTTGAGTTACGAGCGTGGTCACCGAACAGATTAAATGTGTAACTCAAGGCAACACTGCACACACCGTTGCAGAGTGACAACATGTCAACATCTACTGGAACGCTAATTGTCTCCACATTGTCTTTGGTTCTGCACGCCAAACTTGTTTACAAACTGTAGCAAGACTCCACTTTAATTCATGTGAGAAATTGACATGCTTCACTAAATGCTGCTTTCTGGTCAGCAACAGTGTAAAACCAAACATTCAAACAACAGTGAAAACATCCATAATGTTGTTTTTGCTAATGCTAATGTAAGTGCTAACTTATCAGCTTTCTAGCTTCATATCTGACAGGTTTTAGCACCGCAAAAAGAGCGAAAGCTAGAAGCGAGAACATTATCGTCCGAGTTGATGAACAAGCTAGCCTTTTAAGCGTAGCAGCATTTTTTAATTTCCTGTCACGATAGCAATCGTTGATTAAAGCTGACAAATTGACTCACGCGGGCTGTCGACATTATTGTTGTTGCGTCGTTACAAATTACGGATGACTGAATTCTTGATGAAAGGGCCTGTAAAAGCCGGCCCGGGTGACGCTTTGTCTTTTTTTGCGGCGGTTATTATGAAAACCAACATGGCCTGAGTTCGAGGGTGATTGGAAGTGATTCAAGGGGAGAGTCCAGGAAATTCCAAACACAAACACAAGCATCACGAGATAGTAGCACTGGCAGTTCGCTCTAAACAAGCTCCATGGATACTGCAGTACATACCGTGTGTGAACCTTATGGGCATCAACCAACAATATGACCAAATATCCCATATCTTTTTCTATAGATCAGGGTTGTCAAACATCCGAGTTGCGAGTGCAAGATTGCCTGTAGGGATAGAGAACACATTAACTGCAATTTTTCTATATAAGTACCTGTTGTTAGTAATTTTGTCTACTTGATGTTATACCGACGACCACTTAAATTCTGAAATGGGCTGCTAATCGAGATTTGACACCTGATATTGTTGAATTTGTGGCGCAGAAAGATGTTTCAGGAACAGGATTACAAAATAGCTTCAGGTCAAAAGAGGTTTGTTTGGTGGATCCCTTTTTTTTATTTTTGTCATGCACTGCCACGACTTGTATGTATTTTCTATGTATACATTGACAAGGTTGGCAGAGAACAGCTCTTTAATGTTCCCGCTTCATTTTGCATTGTGTGATGGGTCAGTTGAGGTTGTCAAGTTCGAGATGGACGCAGAAATGTATGTAAAAATTTCTAGATCTTAAGTTGTTTTATAATCGGTACATATATATAGATCCACACTGATCTGTAAGTAGCACGTGTAAATGATTATATATATATATATATATATATACACAGTGGGTACGGAAAGTATTCAAAGTATTAAATTATCACTGTATTATATTGCAGCCATTTGCTAAAATAATTAAAGTTTTTTTTCCTCATTAATGTACACACAGCACCCCATATTGACAGAAAAAAATGGATTTGTTGAAGTTTTTGCAGCTATATAAAAAAAGAAAACCTGAAATATCACACAGCCATAAGTATTGAGACAGTTTGCTCAGAATTTAGTAGAAGCACCCTTTTGAGCTAATACAGCCATGAGTCTTTCTGGGAATGATGCAACATGTTTTTCACACCTGGATTTGGGGATTCTCCGCCATTCTTCCTTGCAGACCCTCTCCAGTTCTGTCACGTTGGATGGTGAATGTTGGTGGGCAGCCATTTTCAGGTCTTTCCAGAGATGCTCAATTGGGTTTAAGTCAGGGCTCTGGCTGGCTCATTCAAGAACAGTCACGGAGTTGTTCTGAAGCCACTCCTTCGTTATTTTAACTGTATGCTTAGGGTCATTGTCTTGTTGGAAGGTGAACCTTCGGCCCAGTCTGAGGTTCTGAGCACTCTGGAGAAGGTTTTTGTCCACGATATCACTGTACTTTGCTGCATTAATTTTTTCTTCGATTGCAACCAGTCTCCCTGTCCTTGCAGCTGAAAAACACCCCCACAGCATGATTCTGCCACCACCATGCTTCACTGTTGGGACTGTATTGGACAGGTGATGAGCAGTGCCTGGTTTTCTCCACAAATACTGTTTAGAATTAAGGCCAAAATGTTCTATCTTGGTCTCACCAGAGAATCATATTTCTCACCATCTTGGAGTCGTTCAGGTGTTTTTTTTTTTTTTTTTTTTTTTTTTTTAGCAAACACCATGCGGGCTTTCATGTGTCTTGCACTGAGGAGAGGCTTCCCCAACTGCCTCAACGCCCCAACTGGTGGAGGGCTGCAGTGATGGTTGACTTTATAGAACTTTCTCCCATCTCCCGACTGCATCTCTGGAGTTCAGTCATGGTGATCTTTGGGTTCTTCTTTACCTCTCTCACCAAGGTTCTTCTCCCCCAATTGCTCAGTTTGGCCGGACAGCCAGCTCTTGGAAGGGTTCTGGTCATCCCAAACGTCTTCCATTTAAAGATTATGGAGGCCACTGTGCTCTTAGGAACTTTAAGTGCAGCAGAATTTTTTTTGTAACCTTGGTCCGATCTGTGCCTTGCCACAATTCTGTCTCTGAGCTCTTCAGACAGTTCCTTTGACCTCATGATTCTCATTTGCTCTGACATGCACTGTGAGCTGTAAGGTCTTATATAGACAGGTGTGTGGCTTTCCTAATCAAGTCCAATCAGTATAATCAAACACAGCTGGACTCCAATGAAGGTGTAGAACCATTTTAAGGATGATCAGAAGAAATGGACAGCACCCGAGTTAGATATATGAGTGTCACAGCAAAGGGTCTGAATACTTATGACTGTGTGATATTTCAGTTTTTCTTTTTTAATAAATCAGCAAACATTTCAACAATTATTATTTTTTCTGTCAATATGTAATGTGTGTACATTAATGAGGAAAAAAATGAACTTAAATTATTTTAACAAATAGCTGCAATATAAAAAAGAGTGAGGTCACTGATGGTGTAGTGGTGCACTCGCCTGACTTTGGTGCAGGCAGCGTGGGTTCAGTTCCCACTCAGTGACTGTGTGAATGTGAGTGCGAATGGTTGTCCGTGTCTATATGTGCCCTGCGACAGACTGGCGACCAGTTCAGGGTGTAGTCCGCCTTTCGCCCGAAGTCAGCTGGGATAGGCTCCAGCGCCCCGCGACCCTGACCAGGATAAGCGGTGTTGAAAATGGATGGATAAAAAAAGAGTGAAAATTTTAAGCGTGTCTGGATACTTTCCAGACAAAATCTGTGATCTAGCCAGTAATGACTGGATATACAGTATAATGACCGTGGTGACACTCCCAAACAATGCCATATAGCAAATATGGAATATGAAAGACGAATACATATAGATGTACACTATATCTGTTCTGTTGCATAGTACATGAAAAGTGCCTTGTATTTTGAGAGAAACTCCATGTGATATTTTTCC
The DNA here is from genome assembly GCF_024500385.1 of Phyllopteryx taeniolatus. Classification (NCBI taxonomy): domain Eukaryota; kingdom Metazoa; phylum Chordata; class Actinopteri; order Syngnathiformes; family Syngnathidae; genus Phyllopteryx; species Phyllopteryx taeniolatus. The sequence goes on along the minus strand of NC_084507.1, from coordinate 12,102,418 downwards.
TGTTCCGCCTACTTAAGTAAAATTATAAGACACAAAGTTATTGCAGTAAACATTATGAAAGAAAATCAGCAGGCAGCATGAAAGTGAAAAGCAAAACAACCCGCGGCGGCGTCGTTCCGTTTGGCATGCTGTCATTCCGTCACTCACATCTCACTCTGTGAAGCCAGTCACCGCATGTTAAAAATAAGCGTTTCAATCGGGACCCGGCGCCGTCGAGAGCGAGCCGACTTAAGCTGGCTCGCGGGCACAACAACGGAGCGTGCACGGCTTCACGCAACACACCGACCGGTTTGTCTTTTTGTTTATTTCCATTCGTATCTTGAGGCGAAAATGTCACATTTTGACGTCGGACCACATGTCATCGTTATTCCCTTTAGGCCTGCACCGTTCACAGAGTTTGGGTCACAAGTGTAGCCATTTCTCATTACGAAAATGCAAATCATGCACAAACCCTAATTCCAATGAAGTCGTGACGTGTAAAATGTAAATAAAAACAGAATACAATGATTTGTGAATCCTTTTCAACCTATATTCAATTGAATTCACTACAAAGACAAGCTATTTAATGTTCAAAGTAATGAATGTTATTGTTTGTTTTTGTTTTTTGCAAATATTTTCTCATTTTGAATTTGATGCCTACAACACACACCAAAAAATCTGGGACAGGGGAAACAAAAGACTGGGAAAGTTGAGGAATGCTCAAAAAACACCTGTTTGGAACATTCCACAGGTGAACAGGATAATTGGAAACAGGTAAGTGTCATGACTGGGTATAAAAGGAGCCACGTCGAATGGCTCATTTGTTCACAAAGTAAGAATGGGACGAGGTTCACCACTTTGTGAACAACTGCGTGAGCAAATAGTCCAACAGTTTAAGAACAACATTTCTCAATGCACAATTGCAAGGAGTTTAGGGATTAAATCATCATACAAATCCAATTTAATATTTTTTAAATATCTGACCCAGGCTTCTTTTGTTTGTGGATATAAATCAGATATGTATCTTATGTGTGTGCAGTATGGACGTGCAGGTTGCACTTATCTGATCAAAAGGCGACAAACGTCACAATTGTTCGACAAAACAGATGCGGAAGAAGGAGCAGAAAACAGTCAGTGGTGAAAAGAACATGCTTTCCAACTGATAAATATAAGAAAATGTTGGCTCCGGTTGCACGAAATCCTGGAAATTGCCACAAATGCCTAATGATGAGATCTACGCGGCCACATTTACTTCTGTCAACACAGCACCTCGTATTTGTACGCATGTTTGTGTTGTCATGGAGTCATTCCATCCGCAGTAAAAGCTACATTTGTTTTGGGAATGTGAACGACTACATGAGATGATCGGATTTAACAAAAAATCCGAATTGAGTATCATGCCCTGCAGTGTGAACGTAGCCTTAGTGTTAGTGTTGGGGATAATGATTTCATTGTAAATTTTTCTTTTGACTATATTTTCATTTATTTTTAAACCCTCTGTGTGGATATAATAAAATAACTCACTAAACAAATTAATTTAGAAATAATTTTAATCAAATTATTAGAATTGTTTTTATTTAGAATTAGTGAGATTATTTGTAGATATTTTTCTAACTTTCGACTTTATTATCCCATCACCTAAAATAATAACAATAATAATAATCGTAACAATAATAATAATAATAATTTTACTTTTAGATATAGTTTGTATTTAATTAATATATATTTTTTCACAAACAATTTTGAAGTTTTGGTCCAAAATTAATGTTTGTGTTTATAATAAATATTAATGAGTGCAGTATTATATGAATATCTGTGTTGTTCTTTTTGTAGTATTATTTTTTTTATTCTTCTACTTAACATACAATACCGTTGGAGAGTCGGGCTCAAATTAGCAATTTCTCTTCATAAGTATTTATTTACTAGTCCATTTATTCTTACTATTTACCACTCGTAGATGCTGGACTAATCAATGTTAATAGCTTTACTCTCCTGTCGAACATGGAGTTTAGATATTCCATTAGTAGAAATGTGTGCATCAAAGTAAAATTCGCTCAATGCACAATGCTACTGAACAATGTGCTGCACTAATGGCAGCTCACTAAAAGCAAATTATCCAAAGCATTTTCCTTTTCCGAGGAGCTGATCAAATTTGTTAAAGTGCTTCTGAGAAATGTGCATTCTGCCCTCTTTAACTGTCAAATTAGTGTATAGTCAAGCAATTACTTAATGTACACTAAGGAGATTTAGCCCTGTGCTGTGCAAAATGGAAAGGATTCATTTCATCCAGTGCGAGGCGTTCCCACGGGTTATGTGTGCATCGTGTTGTGATGCCACAATTCAACGGACAATTTGAACTAAGTGGCTACAAAACCAACATATTGGAAAAAAATTGCACAACATATTGTACAGTGGCAGCTTGACTTATGAGTTTAATTTCATTCCGTGATCACGCTTGCAACACAAATAACTTGGATCTCAAATCAAGTTGGAAATGTCATTTATCTTTTACACCCCCCCCCAAAAATAAAAAAAAACATTGTAATTTGTTTTTAAATAATAAAAAATGGCACCCTGCAATATTATCCGTATCAAAACATACAGTAATAACATCATTAAAATGTAAAAAAAAAATTAACGTTTTTGCAACAGGCTTTATTTCAATGGACATTGTGCTGCTCCTTCTGGTGTGCGCGCTTTGCCCACCAGCGCTGGGGGGCAGTATAATACATTCATACATACATACATAAATATATACATGCATACATACATACATGTTTGATGATGAAACGCGAAGACCGTTGCAACTAGGCTAAGTCCTTTTACTGTCATACTGCATTTTGATTTTATTTAGAAAAACTTCAATTGTTTATTTTGATTTAACGTTTACTAGTTTACCAAATACTATGCTATATGTATGCTATTTAAAAATAAAATAGATTACAATCAGCGGAAAGTTGCTGTTATTTACCCAAAGAGCTGCAATACCGTGAAACCAAGATCAAGCTCAAAGTTATCATAACATAAATATATATGATATTCTCATAATAGTGTTTTTTTTTTTTTTTTTTTTTGCAAAGGATAATATAGCAACTGTATGCCTGTTTTATTTATTTATTGTTATATGTGTATGTGTTGATGCCTGTTATATTTATTTATTGTTATATTAGTATGTGTTGCTGCACCGTCTGTGTTCAAATCTCAGTTGTTTAAAGGTTTATAAGTGCCACGCTCCATGCTAGTTTCATTATCCTGTCTGTAGTGTTTTGCATTCACATGTGCCATAGTGTGGATCTTGCTCACCTACCAATGCAGTTGCTGACATTAAGTTTTACTTCTTGAGACAGCAAACTAGTTAGGACTGAATCAACAGCAACAACCTCCCCCCCCCCCCCAAAAAAAAAACAAAAAAAACACAAGGATAGTCCACAACAGTCAATCACATATCAGTATCTAGTTTTCCACAAACCAGCCCGTGGTGAACGCATTGCAGTATGTGGTTGAGAAGTGAATATTTACCGCAGAAAGACACTTGCATGTAATGCGCATGTAGAAATGTTAGTTTTCCTCTTTTGCATTGAAATAAAAAGACTCGTCAATGGAGAGTGAGGTGGGCGAGCGACTTGGATGTTTGGCATGTCTGATGGAACACAACAGGCTCCTTCTATCCATTAAGGCTTCAGACTTCAAAGAGTCACTGCGTATTTATCTGTATTTTCCCTCCATTTAGTCACACGAAGGCCCGGCATCTTTTGTTGAAGATGATCGATGCTAATGTGTTTGTTTTTTTTCTCCAATATGCTTTTATCCAGGCGGGATTTTCGAGCAAATGGACGGACCCGTCTCCCTGGTCAGCGCTGAGGAGCTGGCCTTCAAATTTGCCGTCAACAACATCAACAGAAACAGGACCTTACTGCCCAACACCACGCTGACGTATGACATACAGAGGATTAACATCTACGACAGCTTCGAGGCATCCAGGAAAGGTGGGTCAATGTCTCTCTGATGTCCACTTTCGGAGAAGTTTCATAAGCGTAAAATTTGGATCGCCATACTCCAGCACGCCCACGACCCTAGTGACTTTAAGCGGGATAGAAAATGGATGGATGGATGGATATTTCAAAGTAAAATATCCAAATGGAACATAGACTAGTAGAATTTGACCAAAAATAAGCTATTCTATTTTGACAAAACTAGCAAAATCTGATTAGAAAACTCTTAAAATATGACCCCCCCCCAAAAAATAAAAAAAAATAAAATAAAAAATCTGAATTTTACAAAACATTCTTTTGATAAAAACATTTGGATACAAAAAATAATTAACAAATAGAATCAACAGAACAAACACAAAAATTGACAAAAAATAAGTACTTGACAAGGAAACTACCAAAATATGACCCCCAAAAAGAAATCTAAATTGTATGAAATTATTTTAATCGACAAATATATTCTATTTTGAATAAAAACTAAAAATATGACGAGAAAACGATCAAAACAGGATTTTACAACAACAACAAAAAATGGATCGCAAACAGACTTGAAATTGACAGGAAACAAATTTTGACGGGAAGAGTAAAATCCCAACAACGAAAACTATAAGAAAATACACAAAAATAGCAAAAGTCAAAATAGGACTTTCTTCTTTTCCTTTCGGCTTGTCCCTCAGAGGTCGCCACAGCGCGTCATCCTTTTCCATGTAAGCCTATCTCCTGCATCCTCCTCTCGAACACCAACTGCCCTCATGTCTTCCCTCACGACATCCATCAACCTTCTCTTTGGTCTTCCTCTAGCTCTCTTGCCTGGCAGCTCCATCCTCATCATCCTTCTACCAATATACTCACTATTTCTCCTCTGGACGTGTCCAAACCATCGAAGTCTGCTCTCTCTAACTTTGTCTCCAAAACATCGAACCTTGGCCGTCCCTCTGATGAGCTCCTTTCTAATTTTATCCAACCTGGTCACTCCGAGAGCAAACCTCAACATCTTCATTTCTGCCACCTCCAGCCCTGCTTCCTGTTGTCTCTTCAGTGCCACTGTCTCTAATCCGTACATCATGGCTGGCCTAACCACTGTTTTATAAACTTTGCCTTTCATCCTAGCAGAGACTCTTCTGTCCCATAACACACATGACACCTTCCTCCACCCGTTCCAACCTGCTTGGACCTGTTTCTTCACTTCCTGACCACACTCACCATTGCTCTGGACGGTTGACCCCAAGTATCTAAAGTCCTCCACCCTTGCTATCTCTTCTCCCTGTAGCCTCACTCTTCCCCCACCACCCCTCTCATTCATGCACATATATTCTGTTACTTTGGCTAATCTTCATTCCTCTGCTTTCCAGTGCATGCCTCCATCTTTCTAACTGTTCCTCCACCTGCTCCCTGCTTTCACTGCAGATCACAATGTCATCTGCAAACATCATGGTCCACGGGGATTCCACTCTAACCTCATCTGTCAGCCTATCCATCACCACTGCAAACAGGAAGGGGCTCAGGGCTGATCCCTGATGCAGTCCCACTTCCACCTTAAATTCGTCTGTCACACCTACAGCACACCTCCCCGTTATGCTGCTGCCCTCGTACATGTCCTGTATTATTCTAACATACTTCTCTGCCACTCCAGACTTCTGCATGCAGTACCACAGTTCCTCTCTGGGTACTCTGTCATAGGCTCTCTCTAGATCTACAAAGACACAATGTAGCTCCTTCTGACCTTCTCTGTACTTTTCCATCAACATCCTCAAGGCAAAGAATGCATCTGTGGTACTCTTTCTAGGCATGAAACCATTCTGTTGCTCACAAATACTCACTTCTGTCCTGAGTCTAGCCTCCACTACTCTTTCCCATAACTTCATTGTTTGCCTCATCAATTTTATTCACCCTTGTTCTTAAAAATGGGCACCAGCACACTTTTCCTCCATTCCTCAGGCATCTTCTCACGCGCTAGAATTCTATTGAACAAGCTGGTCAAAAACTCCACAGCCACCTCTCCTAGATGCTTCCATACCTCCACAGGAATGTCATCAGGACCAACTGCCGTTCCATTTTTCATCCTCTTTAATGCCTTTCTAACTTCCCCCTTACTAATCATTGCCACTTCCTGGTCCACCACACTTGCCTCTACTACTCTCCGTTCTCTCTCATTTTCCTCGTTCATCAACTCCTTGAAGTATTCTTTCCATCGAGCTAGCACACTGCTGGCACCAGTCAACATTTCTATCACACTAACCTGATGCACATCCTTCCCATCTCTATCCCTCTGTCTGGCCAACCTGTATAGATCTTTTTCTCCTTCCTTAGTGTCCAACCTGCCATACATGTCATCATATGCCTCTTGTTTGGCCTTTGCCACCTCTACCTTTGCCCTGTGTCGCATCTCAATGTATTCCTTTTGCCTCTCCTCGGTCCTCTCAGTGTCCCACTGAGCTAACCTTTTTCCTTGTATGATTTCCTGTACTGTGAGGTTCCACCACCAAGTCTCCTTCTCTCCTTTCCTGCCAGAAGATACACCAAGTACTCTCCTGCCTGCCTCTCTGATCACCTTGGCTGTAGTGGTCCAGTCTTCTGGAAGCTCCTCCTGTCCACCGAGAACCTGTCTCACCTCTTCCCAAAAAGCTGCACAACACTCATCCTGTCTCAGCTTCCACCACATGGTTCTCTGCTCTGCCTTTGTCTTCCTAATCTTCCTCCCCACCACCAGAGTCTTCTTACACACTGCCATCCTATGCTGTCTAGCCACACTCTCCCCTACCACTGCCTTACAGTCTGTAACCTCGTTCAGATTACATCATCTGCACAAGATGTAATCCACCTGCGAGCTTCTACCTCCGCTCTTATATTCACCCTATATTCCTGCCTCTTCTGGAAAAAAGTGTTCACTGCAGCCATTTGCATCCTATTTGCAAAGTCTACCACCATCTGTCCCTCCAAGTTCCTTTCCTAGATGCCAGACTTACCCATCACTTCTTCATCACCCCTCTTTCCTTCACCAACATGTCCATTACAATCTGCACCAATCACGACTCTCTCTCTGTCTGGGATGCTCAGAACTACTTCGTCTAGCTCCTTCCAGAATTTATATTTCACCTCTAGGTCATATCCTACCTGTGGGGCATAGCCACTAATCACATTATACATAACACCCTCAATTTCAAGTTTCAGCCTCATCACTCGATCTGATACTCTTTTCAGCTTCAAGACATTCTTAGCCAACTCTTCTTTTAAAATAACCCCGACTCCATTTCTCTTCCCATCTACACCAATAAAATAAAATTAGAATAAAAAAATAAAATAATTTAAACCCTGTCGTGACGGAAAGAACGAGATCCCGGATACAAGCGGCCGAAATGAGTTTCCTCCGCAGGGTGTCCGGGCTCTCCCTTAGAGATAGGGTGAGAAGCTCGGTCATCCGGGAGGATCTCAGAGTAGAGCCGTTACTCCTTCACATCGAGAGGAGCCAGATGAGGTGGCTGGGGCATCTGATTTGGATGCCTCCCGGACGCGTCCCTGGTGAGGTGTTCCGGGCACGTCCCACCGGGAGGAGACCCCGGGGACGACCCAGGACACGCTGGAGAGACTACATCCTTCGGCTGGCCTGGGAACGCCTCGGGATCCCCCCGGAAGAGATGGATGAAGTGGCTGGGGAAAGGGAAGTCTGGGCGTCCCTGCTGAAGCTACTGCCCCCACGACCCGACCTCGGATAAGCGGTAAAAGATGGATGGATGGAATTTAAACCCTGCCCCTAAACCTCTAGCCTTACTGCCTTTCCATCTGCTCTCCTCGACACACAATATATCAAAACTTTCTCCTCATCATCATGTCAACCAACTCCCGAGATTTTCCTGTCATAGTCCCAACATTCAAAGTCCCCACATTCAGTTCGAGGCTCTGTGCTTTCCTCTTCTCTTTCTGCCGAAGAACCCGCTTTCCACCTCTTCTTCTTCTTCAACTTCAACCCATAGTAGCTGAATCTACATCGGTGCCCTGCAGGTTGACGGCGCCGACGTTGTTAACCCGGGCCACGACCGATCCGGAATTCTTTGGATGAACGCTCATATTTGTTTGGCAAAGTTTTAAGCCGGATGCACTTCCTGACGCAACCCTCTGCATTTATCCGGGCTTGGGACCGGCCTACAGTTTGCACTGGCTTGTGCCCCCCATAGGGCTGCATTTATAAAAATATGACTTTAAAAACCTCATTTGTACCAAGAACAATAAAACTAATCCAAAGTGAAACTTTTTTCATGTGGTATTTAAAATGCTTTGACAAATTGTCACAACTCTCCAATTTTGACAAAAATATAAATTTGACAAGAAAACGCAATATTTTCCAAAATCAATTTAAAAAATGATGAGGAAACTATTAACCTTTTGCTGCAAAATTGACTGTTAAACTACCAAAAATGAAACAAAAATCACAAACATGAAAATTAATCAAAATAAAAAACATCAACATTGGACCCCCCAAAACAAAACAAATCAAAATACGACCCCCCCCCCAAAAAAAGATAAAAATATGTTGAAAGAAAACAAACAAATGTATTAGACATTATGAATTTCATAATATAAAATCAATTTTCACCTTAGCTGAGCTGTATTGTGCTGAGCAGGCAGAACCTTTACTGTGTGACAATTAAGTACGCTGGTCTCACATTCATGCTCTCTCTTTCTGTCTGTGGCAGCGTGCGACCAGCTGTCCCTGGGAGTGGTGGCCATCTTCGGGCCGTCGCACAGCTCGTCGTCCAACGCCGTGCAGTCCATCTGCAACGCGCTGGAGGTGCCCCACGTGCAGGTGCGCTGGAAGCACCACCCCATGGACAACAGGGACACTTTCTACGCCAACCTGTACCCCGATTACTCGTCACTCAGCTCCGCCATCCTCGACCTGGTGCAATTCCTCAAGTGGAAAACGGCCACCGTGGTCTATGACGACAGTACGGGTGAGCGCCGTTTGACAGATAAAACATTAGGGACACATCCACAAGCCAACAATTTCTTTCATATAAATTATTATATATATATATATATATATTTGATTAAATCAATTATTAAAAAAAAGTAAAAATATTATGCAGACTTTTTGCTTGTACCAATCATACTCTTATATGAATGAATATATATATATATATATATATATATATATATATATATATATATATATTTGATTAAATCAATTATTAAAAAAAAGTAAAAATATTATGCAGACTTTTTGCTTGTACCAATCATACTCTTATATGAATGAATATATATATATATATATATATATATATATATATATATATATATATATATTTGATTAAATCAATTATTAAAAAAAAGTAAAAATATTATGCAGACTTTTTGCTTGTACCAATCATACTCTTATATGAATGAATATATATATATATATATATATATATATGTGTGTGTTGTTATATCCATTTTCTTTACCGCTTATCCTCACTAGGGTTGCAGACTGCTGGAGCCTATCCCAGCAAACTTTGGGCGAGAGGCGGGGTATACCCTGAACCGGTCGCCAGCCAATCACAGGGCACATAGAAACAAACAACCATTCGCACTCACATTCACACATACGGGAAATTTAGAATCTTCAATCAACCTACCACGCATGTTTTTGGCACGTGGGAGGAAACTGGAGTGCTCGGAGAAAACCCACTTTGGCACGGGGAGAACATGCAAACCCCACACAGGCGGGGCCGGGATTTGAACCCCGGTCCTGAGAACTGTGAGGCAGATGTGATAACTAGTTGTCCACCCTGCCGGCGATGTATTTTCTCCATTTTTCATCCATTTTCTTTACCGCTTATACTCAAACCCAGTTCCCAGAACTGTGACGCAGATGTGCTAACGCACAATGTGAAACGCCTCAGTTGGGCTAACGGAGCAAGCATTGAAATCGTGCTCGTTGTAAACCTTTAAACAACAAATATTTAATCACAAATGGTGTAAGACACATACAGACCACATACAATATTACTCACTGGCATATATCAAATAAAAATCTATACAATTAAAATACCATTGAAATAATCATTGAATGTATTATGATTATTATTTTTTTTCTTTTTGGATTCAGGAGAAATGCGCTTTTTTTTAAGTTACTCTTTTATGATGCAATCCAACAAAAATTATAATAATAAAAGAGATACAATAATCCATGGTATGTTTCTGTAAAAAATGACAGATTTAGATTTATTCAGGAGGAATTTGCTCACTTTTCGATATAGATTTCAAATTCTCTTAAATGAATATCTTGAGATTTTCTGACGAAGACATTTTACTGCAACAATAACCATGTTCTCTGTCAAATGAAAACCTCCGTCATTGTCAAACAAAATCATCTTTTTGATACTGCTCATTTATTGAATGTCATGATACTGTGCAAGTGTACCTAATGAAGTGTCCACTTTACGTTCTCCCAGGCTTGATAAGACTGCAGGAACTGATCATGGCGCCTTCCAGGTACAACATCCGGCTGAAGATCCGACAACTGCCGGTGGACACGCAGGACACGCGGCCCCTCCTCAAGGAGATGAAGAAGAGCCGCGAGTTCCGCATCATCTTTGACTGCAGCCACCACATGGCCGCGCAGATCCTCAAGCAGGTGAGTGGCAACGTCCAAGGATGTCCAACGGGGAATCCTGACCACTTGGTTGAGGAGTTCCATGAAAAATATATGAGTTTAGTTCACATAAAGTACAAAATAAGACAATCGCCAATATAAAATAACAAAGAGTTGGAAAAAGTACAAAAATATAAGACGAATAAAGCACTACTGATCAATAGAAAGTTAGTCATTTACTAACCACAAAGAAAAAAAATTACAAAACAGAAAGCTTAAATTAAATGTAAGAAAAAAAGCAGCACAGATATTACACAATTCCAAAATTTGACTGAAAACTAAACAATAATTTGACTTAATAAAATGACGAGAATCAAAATTGTCAAATAAACTTATTTGGACAAATTAAAATGCTTGTAATAATTTGAGAAAGAATGATGTGAAAAAAATGGATATGAAAAAAAATAAACATTTACCCAAAACTCTAAATTTGCTAAGAAAACTCAAAAAATATGACAAAAACCTACATTTGATTGAGAGAATCAAAAAGAAATAAAAATTGACAAAAAAAATTATCATTACTTTAACAAACCTTAATTTTTAAAAATGTCTTAAAAATGTGACAAAACGATACAAATTTAATTTTAAAAAAATGACAAAAATCTAAATTTCACCAAAAGGAAACGATCAAAATGTGACCATGATTTTTTTTTAACAAATGTGAATATGAATGTTGTAAAAACATTGGGTAACAAAAAAGTTATGAATTAAAAGTTTGAAGAAACTATTAAAATTTGTCCAAAAAATTACAAAAATCTAAATTTGACCAGAAAATTACAAATTTGAAAGAAAATAAAAACTTAAGGATAACTACCAATATTTGACCCAAACAATAAACATTACAAGAAACATTTTTGAGGAAATCATGAAGATTTGTCCAAAAAAAAAAATTTGATGGAAAACCAAAAAAAGAAATTATAATTTGACAAAAAGTAATAAGATTTAAAAAAAAAAAAAAAGAGTACCCCAAAATTTAAAATTTTGACAATCCAAATTTAAGAATTAAAGATCATTTAAAATTTGACCAGAAAACTCAATTTGACAAAAAATAAATAAAATGTGTAGTATTAAAATATGGCACAAAAGAAAATCTACAAAAAATATGACCTAAACAACAAATCTGGAATAAAACCAAAGAATGAATTATAATTTGACAAAAGGTATTAAAATTTTAAAAAAGAATACCCCAAAATATAATATTTTGACAAAATAATCCAAATTTATGAATAAAAGAAAATTTTATTTGACAAAAAAATAAAATGTTTAGTATTGAAATATGGCACAAAAAGTAAAGATTTCACGAAACATGTTTTTGACACAGAAATTTTGACTTAAAAAAAAAACTATTTACAAGAAAACACAATGGAAATAAACACAAGGAAAAGTTTGTGAAAGCAACTCTTGTAAGTGAACAGCACTCAAATCCTCCACCCATATTTCATGTCTCAGAAAAACAAGGCACACGATATCACAAGAAGGCTTTGTGAGAAAAATATTGCAAAAAATCAGTTGAGAAGAAAGTATTTGAGGAATAAGTTTAAAATAGTATGAGAAAAATATAATTTTGCAATGAAAAAATATTGTTGATAATTGCTAATTTTATGAGAAGAAAATTTCAATATGAGGATGAAACTTTTATCTTGTGGTTAAAAGGCTAAATATATTACAATTGAAACAAATACATCATATAGAAAACAATATTTTGTGCACAAAATACAGAATATTGCAAGAATTATTTTCTAATATTACAATAGAAATGCAACAAAAATAGGGCCATAAAAACAGGGGAAGAGAGTATTTATTTTGTGGGGGGGAACTAAAAATACTTAAATCCAGGTTAAAAACTCTTCTTTTCCCCCACGCTTTTGAGAGCATTTCCACTTTTAAATGATATTTCTTGCACTGTACGTTGTTTTAATTATATTTTCATTTTTATTTTTTCCTCTTTGTTTTAAATGTTTATAAGCCTTTTTTTTCCCCTTTTGATTTTAAAAGCTTTTAATTACAGCACATTTAAAGCACATTGAGTTACTTTATGTATGAAATGCGCTATATAAATAAATTTACTTTGCCTTGAATAATAAAATCAAAATATTACGAGTGCAAAGAATTGAATGTATGCCTGTGAGTATTGTTATATTAGCTGAATACATGTGTTGTTTCACCATATGTGTTCAGATATCCTTTGCTTCAAAGGTTGAAAAATCGCGACTATCGATGCTAACCTTAGCAGGTTAATGGCATTTTCCATTGATGTTAGCATTAAGCCGGTCTCAAGGCAACATAGTTTGTTTTAAATACATAAGGTGTACTTTGTTTTATGTTTCGTTTGACAGTAAGCTTCAAACGGGAGTGGCTTTAAAGAACTTGAAACCTCTTTTTTGATGAATTATTCAAATCATTATTTGCCACCTTGCTGCTTATTGTGAAGTGAGATGAGTCGAGTTCACGGCCCACACAAAGCGCTTGTATCTCAAGTTCGCGCTCGCAAGTTAAAGCAAAAAATCGACTGAATGACGGCTCGTATCTCAACGAACCACTGTAAATCGTATGATATACTTCCGTGATTCTCAAAGTGTGGTACGCGTATTGATAGTGGTACACGGGCTTCCTCTAGTGGTACGTAAAAGAAGCATTGCCTGAGTTTAGTTGTTTTCAACTTTCAATACAGAGGCATTTAAATATTTAAGGGCTATCTGTTTTATTTAGGTACAATTTCTATTTAACTTTGTATACCTGTATTACAATAATGCCCTGTGACTGACTGGTGACCAGTTCAGGGTGTAGTCCGCCACAGTTCAGTTTATGGATTAAAATTCAGGCTTCAGCCTTCCTGTGTGGAGTTTGCATGTTCTAGCCGTGCCTGCGTGGGTTTTCTCCGGGTACTCCGGTTTCCTCCCACATCCCAAAGACATGCATGGGAGGTTGATTGAAGTCGCTAAATTGGTTGCTTGTCTATATGTGCCCTACGATTGGCTGGCAACCAGTTTGAGGTGTGCCACACCTCTCGCCCAGAGTCAGCTGGGATAGGCTCCAGCACGCCCTCGTGAGGATAAGCGGTACATAAAATGGATGGCTGGATGGATGTTACAGTAATGTTAAATATCCTAATTAGGAATAAAGTATGTTTTATTTCGGATGAACACTTAGGCCTACTACGCTTCTGCATTTTAATGTCGGCCATGATGATGGTACTACTTATGTCATAGTACTATTTTTAATTTTTTTTAGGTGGTACTTGGTGTGAAAGATTGGAGAATGACTGATCTCGTTTTTAGTCCATTTGTTGAGAATGAGCTGCGGTATAGAAAGTGGATGGATAGATGAATGGAAGGATATAAGCAATCATGTAGTGAGTCTGTAGACCTCCTCTTCCCCTCTTCCATTAAGTTTGCTGTCACTTTGTGTTAACGTTTCACAAAAATGCATCGTCTCCTCCCTCCCCAAGTTATTGAGATGGAAGTTGACGCAAATCCGCTTGTGGCCCGTCTACAAAGAAAGGAGCCACAGGAGGTTTTGAGGCACGTTTCTCCTTCATGGATAAACTGTCCGTGTGCGATCATCTCTGAAATGAAAGGGAAATCAAGAGTGATTTGAATGTTTTGCCAGTCGCTGATGTTTGATTACAAACTTGTTTAAGCACATAATTATCATCTGATTATTTTAATGTGATGAAAAAGTTTGTGAAAGCGGCTCACGCAGGTCAAAAGGACTCAAATCCTCCACACATATTTAGTGTGTCAGAAAAACAGGTCTTGTATAATCATAAGAAAGCTTGGCGATAGAAATATTGCAAAATTAAGTCCAGAAGAAAGTATTTTGGCGGGGGAGATACAAAACATGTTTGAGTAATAAAGTTATAAAACTATGAGAAAAAATTTTGCAAGGAAAAATAAATGTCAAAATACTTTTAAAATTAAGTGGCAATCCTATATGAAAAAAAGTTTGATAATTATCTCACGAGGATAAAGACACAATATTACGAGAAAATAAGTAGTAATCTTGCAGGGAAAAAGTCAAAATATTACATAATTTAGGTTGAAAGATTACAATAAAAATTGTAACAATTTAATTTCAAATATTACAATATAGGTTGTAATATTTCAGGCAAAAACATCAGAATATTACATTGAATTAAATTGTAATATGAAAATAAATTTGATGAAAAATATAAAAAATTACAATGACAAAAAATACATAAGAAAACATTCATCATTTTGGGGGATTGAAAAAATACAGACTACTGCAAGAATGAAGTTCTAATATTAGAGTAAACACAAAGGCCATAGAAATAGGTGAAGGTATCTTTGTGGGGAAAACAAAAAATAATTGAATATCCATCCATCCATCCATTTTCTGAGCCGCTTCTCCTCACTAGGGTCGCGGGCGTGCTGGAGCCTATCCCAGCTGTCATCGGGCAGGAGGCGGGGTACACCCTGAACTGGTTGCCAGCCAATCGCAGGGCACATAGGAACAAACAACCATTCGCACTCACAGTCATGCCTACGGGCAATTTAGAGTCTCCAATTGATGCATGTTTTTGGGATGTGGGAGGAAACCGGAGTGCCCGGAGAAAAGTGGTTGCCACAGCGTGTCATCCTTTTCCATGTAATCATCCTTTTCCATGTAATGTAATAATATTATGGGAAAAATATTATTTTGTAGGGAAAAAGCTAAAAATATAACACTCATGAAATCCTAATTTAAGAAAAAAAATATAGTTTTGCAGTCAAAAAAAAGACTAAATATTGCAGGGATTTAAATGCATTGTTAGAAGTTTAAAAAGGAGAATATTTACAAGAATGCATCTGCAATATTATGAAAATGTCTATTTTAATTAATTTAATTAAAATGTAATTCTTTTAATTTTATTTGCAATTTATTATACTCAATACGTTTTCACTAAACTGTTAACATAATAATAGTATGAGATTTTTTTATTTTGTAGGAGAAAAATCACAATGAAAAAATGTATATTTTCAAAATAAAGTGTCAATATTACGAGGAGAAATGTGTTATGTTGCAGGAAAAAACAAACTATTTTACAATAATAATAATAATTATTAATAATAATAATAATGATAATTTATTTTGCAAGGCAAAGTCAAAGTAGCACATTAATTCCATTGGAATAATCCAATAAAAAAGTCATAATTTTATTACGATACAGTCTCAAAATTGCACGAAGAAACTGGGATGATATTTCGGGAATAATTCTGCTTAAAAGGTGCTTCAATAACTCATCTCGGTAACTGAACATTTGGATACACAATGAATCACCTCTTGAGGAAATGAATCTCGTGCACTTTTGACAGCCACTGCCCGCCCTTATCCAAGATAATGAGTGCAATGTGGGACTTCATCCATGGCCAGGCACAACAGATGTGACAAAGTGCCTTTTATGCCATTACAGGCTTTCAAAATCTCAACACGAGCAGTGTACTACATGTACAGTATATACTGTACATACTGCATACACACACCGTTTTTTTGTCATGCCACAATGCGAGCAAGTTGTCTGCATGCGCTCACATCAACGTGCATCTGTCAGCTCGCGTTCCGTCCGGCGCTTGGACGGGAGAAAATGGGAAAGTGTGTCCCCGGTGATTTAAAACAAGAAAACTTTTCACTGGCCTTTGTTGTCAAGTGTAAGTTGAGTCTTTTACTATCAGAAACACATCTGTCGGTTAAGGTGTCCTCGCACCCCCCTTTTCCATGGCGAATCCTCAAAATGATCAACTTTTATTGTATGCTGCTTCAACCCAAAATGGCTGACTTCTTGCTCAATTTCAGGCATGGGTCCTTGACACTTTTTTGTGCATTCTGTTATGATAGACGATTTCCACCCGATTTCATGTCAATCAGTGTAACTGTGGGCTTATTTTCTTTCTCCCAGGGGGCGCTACTGAGTGAATTTTGGGTAGTGATGTTCATGACCCTTAAAACAGAAAATTTCACATACTCACAATACACATCCTCATCAAAATTAGTGAGTTTTGGGGCATGCCAAAAAGGCGATTCATTTGTCAGAATAATATTAAACAACAATTGAAAAACAGGATTGCTTTACTGCACAGAAACAACGTAAACATGTACAAACTCAGTGTTTCAGTGTATTCTAGTTAGTAACAATATAAAAGAAAGAAGCGAAGAGGAATTTGCCTTCAGGTCCATATGCCTTAAAGCGTGTAACCTTGATTTTTCTTGACAGCAGATGGAGCAATTAAATGCGACGCACATCCATTGAGGGACTGGGCCGCCTTTGAATGCCACTAGAAAAAAAAACAAAAAAACCAAGTGGCAGTGATGGAGTGCTGGGCTGTAAAAAAAAATAATAATAATTTGCGAGCTATTTTGATTGAAACACGAAAAGCAACGTTGCTATTGTGGTATGCATTGGAGCTTACAGTATATATCGTGCTACTCCCATTGCGTTTTATATGACTGTCAGATCAAGTGGGATCCATCTGGACCAGTGTTTTCCCATCCTTTATTGAGCCAAGGCTCATATTTTACGAGGGCTGCAATTAAGAATTTTAAAGGGACTATAAAGTCATTTCATTTATTTCATTAAATATGTACAGAAAATGGATGGATGGATGTTGGAAGAGAAGTGCTGAAAACCTGTGAAAAGACTCAGATCAATTTAGTACTGAATTGTTGCGATATTGTGTGAAACTCTTTTTTCACCTTCTGAGTTGTCTGGATTTTTTTTGGGTTGGGCTAAAAACGGGGTCTGCTGACGCTCCCAGGCCTCCCAGAATGAGTCAGCCCTCCCCACTATATGAGTAATGAGCGCCCTCATTTTATGTGTAGCTATTACTTAGTAATAAAACCTTGGCCCATTTCTACCCCTACATTGTGCAGTTAGCCATCAAGCTATGCCTACAACCCCCACGAAAAAAATGTGTTTTCCTTGAAGTGTTACACGCGTGGTGCATAGAGCAAACCGATGAAGATTTGGAGGGCCCGACTGCCAATTGGCCTGCTATTATTGGCTAGTAGCTATTAGCCGCTAGTGGACTAGCGTAAGGGCGGACCGGCTTTGGCTACATTCAATACGTCACAGCCTCACTCCATGCGCCAGCCGTAGAGCCACAGAACAGAAACACTTAATGGAAAATTAACTATTACATTCGCTAGCCCACAAACTAATGAGATAGTGAGCTAATGAGGTAGCGAGCTAACGAGGTAGCAAGTTCGCTAGACCGGTGACGAGTCCGTCCAATACGTCAGTGTCTCACTCAGTGTTGTCTGTGCGTCCCCACATAACAAGGACAGTTAAGGAAAAGTTAACTGTTAATTATGTTCTCTAGCGAGCTAACGAGCTAACAAGCTTGCTTGACCGCAGTGGGGTTGTTTAATACATCAGCGCCTCTCTCCGTGTTATTGTGTGCCCACATAACGGAGACACTTAAGGCAAGTGAACTGTTTATTGAACACAGCAGCACAATTTTGCAGCCTGAAACTGACTCCAGACACTTGTCACACAGGGTACAAATGAACATATTTGATTGACAGGTGCGTTCAGTGGACTCTCCCACAGTGTCCTGCAGCTAGAGGCAGGCCTTTTATTTTATTTGTATTTAATTCATTTTATATAGCTTGTGTTTTTTTTTATTCATTCAAATTTGGCAGACATTTTTTGTCCCTTTAAAGTCGCTTTAATAATTGATACATCTGTCGATTATTTTTCAATTAATTGATGAATGATGAACCTTTTCTGATCATACGAGTAACAGGATTGCATTAGTTCGACATTATAGTTGAAAATGTTAAACATAAAAATAGAAGACAGGACTTAACTTACTACGCATGCTCAGCGCAATTAGCTTGAGGATATAATTTCTGCTGAGTCATGTAGCTCCCTTTTATTCTCTTCCTCTAGACAGCTTAAAAGGTTTTTGGAACAGCAGTGCATGTATGTTGAGAGACACACCTTCAGAGCATAATTGCTACCATATGAAATATGTCTATGATTTAAAAAATGTTGTAATGTATGTAAAACATAGCAACAAAATCACATTAAAAAAAAAGCTGATTTAAAACAAAATTGTATTTTTTTATATTTGATGCAAGTTGGTCATCATAATATACATAAATAAATACAAAAATTCGGATCGAATTGTGTGAAATTTTTGCGGTACACATGATCATCTCTAACAGCAAACTGGTTGGGAGTCACCGATCTTTTCCTTCCTTTCTCATTTTGTCTCCATTGTCGGTCTCCAGGCCCAGACCATGGGGATGATGACAGAGTACTACCACTACATCTTCACCACTCTGGTAATGTACCATGCTCATTAATGCAAATTGTTCTCGTTTTTTATGATGAATAGCGGGGAATTGTGAACGGGCTTCGATATTCAGTCTGTTACAGAGCCATTTTCTTTGACGACCTGGAAGGCATAATATAGCTTGCCGTGGTGAACACGCCTCTTTTATGTGACAAGTCAACGTGTGTTCTTTTGAGGTGGCGCCATAAAACACATCATCGAAAATTAAACGTGGCTTCCCGAGTTTGAAAAAACAACAATGTGAGCCTTTATGTGGCAAATAATCCTGTAAATGCTTTGTGTAAAAACAAATAAATGTGTGCAAATGCAAAACAGAGCACACACAAAAAAACAAAAAAACATAATGGCACGTTTGTAAAAGGATTATCAGTAAATCCTGCACACAATTTAGTTGTAAGGTATATGTCATCCATTTTCAATTATGATTGCTGTCCTTAGCTAATAACCATTAACCTGTTATGGACTAATATGAATGTTATCACTCATCAACAAAAAGCATGTATCACCAAATTGTGTTTTTTTTTAAATTTTATTTTACATTTAGCATGTGGGAGGCACGGTGGAGACTGGTTAGCACATCTGCCGGTGGACTGGGGTTCAAATCCAGGCCCCGCCTATGTTCTCCCCGTGCCTGCGTGGGTTTTCTCGAGGTACTCCAGTTTCCTCCCACATCCCAAAAACATGCATGGAAAGTTGATTGAAGTCTTATTGTCCATAGGTGTTAAGGTGAGTGCGAATGCTTGTTTGTCTATATGTGCCCTGCGATTGGTTGGCGACTAGTTCAGGGTGTACTCTGGGTTTCGCCCAGTCAGCTGGGGTAGGTGCCAGCATACCCGTGACCCGCATGAGGAGAAGCGGTACAGAAAATGAATGAATGAAGAAAGCATATGACTCCAAATTTTGTGATTTGTATTCAAATCTTTTAAAAAAAAAAAAAAAGCTTGGAGCTCCAATTTTTGTCTTTTGCTCTAATGTGAAACAACAACAAACATTTCTTCCAATAAAAATAAAAGAAAACTCACACAACGGATGAATATCCAGATTTTAAAAGCTTACGGTATTTTCAAAGGCAGCCTATGACGTCAACTTCTTGATGTTAACAGTGCGGCGCATACATGCGGAGCTCAAGGATCCTATTGCTCCAACAATTTAGTTTTAGACATCATTTTAATCCCCTTTGTGCCCCCCGCCACCTCTCTCAACGACAAGCGCAGACACATCAGGAAGCTATTGCTGTCCCTTGACACCATGACAAACACACTGACCGGGAATGAATAGCAGCATGTTCTGTGCTGTTGCTATCGCCCTCTGTGATTGTCTCTTTCTCTCTCACACACACACACACACACTGAGTGTGTGTCTCTGTGGACGCGGCCAGTCAGTGGTGATAATACATTGATGTGTGTCATCTTTCATGCACCGGATCGTGTCAAATGTCATGTCTTTGGAGCTGCTACTAGTTTAATGGGTGGCAAACTCCCAAAAAAAAAAAAAAAAAAAAAGGTTACACTTTGTTTTTCCTCTCTTCATTCAGGAATATCATTGCAGGAACAATAGCTTTGATCAGGTAAAGTTGCATCACCATGTCACACTGTGCCGCCTTGATTTGATCCAGAATGTCAACATACAAAGCAGCGTGAGAAGTGACGCATTTTCCCACAATGCACCTCATGGATGTTTGCGTGATCTTGTTGACTGGTGCAAAGGCTGACATATTGCAGTCTTAAAAGTTTAGCTTTTAAAAGCTTATGTGCATATACACGATTATGGTTACAAAATTCCTTGGATTTTCAAAGTTGGAAAATTTACATGGGAATGAATGAAAAATTATGAAAATAAACAGGAATAAACCATTCACAAAATTTACTGAAATAGAGTTGAGGAATTTTTGTTAGCATAATCCTGACGAAACCAACTGAATTTCATGCAAGTACAGTTGTACCTTGACTTAAAAGTTTTTTTCAAGTTACAAGCTGTCTCGAAATAATGTTTTTGCTTTGTGTTGCAAACCAAAATTGAAGATACAAGCAAGCTTCAGATATGCAGTCGCTCAAGTAAAAAACCAAAAACAAATGGAGCAATAAAGGTACTGTAATGCGCTCGGATGTGGGCAAGGAGAGCAAATCTATTTTCCATGGGTGTCTGCTCATGAGAAAAAGGTCATGTTTATACAGTATTCCCTTGCTATGTCACGGTTCACCTATTGCGGATTTACTGCATTTATATAATGCATAATTTGCCATTTCGCATGAGCTAGTGTAAGCTGTAATTTTTTTTTTCTTTTTTTTGTGGTAAACTACGGCACGGTGATTGACTGGTTAGCACATCCTCCTCACAGTTCTGGGGACCGGGGTTCAAATCCCGGCCCCGCCTGTGTGGAGTTTGCATGTTCTCCCCGTGCCTGGGTGGGTTTTCTTCGGGCACTCCGGTTTCCTCCCACATCCCCAAAACATGCATGGTAGGTTGATTGGAGACTCTAAATTGCCCGTGGGTGTGAATGGTTGTTTGTTTCGTGTGCCCTGCGATTGGCTGGCGACAGGTTCAGGGTGTACCCTGCCTCCCGCCTGAAGATAGCTGGGATAGGCTCCAGCACGCCTGCAACCCTAGTGAGGATAAACGGTAAAGGAAATGGATGGATGGATGGATGGTCAAATAAACAGTTCTTACCTCCAAAAGAACTTCGCCCACATCCGGTGAGCCCAAGTAGACTATGTTCTGTGCCTCCATTGTTGAGGCGGCCGAACGGCGCTGTAACCATAAGGTTGTCCATGCCCGTCGTGGCGGCATTCCCCTAACCCGTTGGTGGACACGAGCCAACACATCGGATTAAATTAATTAAAATTAGCAATTCACAGCAGTTATATCTCTCAAAGTAATGAATATTGTTACACAAACGCTGTATAAACATACAAACAGGCAATATAATAATACTCTTTGGTATATATTCTTCAAACTCTGCGAAAAAAAGTTATAATAACAATGTTCGATCATGAATTCTTATACTTTTCTTTGTCATTGTGTGTATCTCATTGCATGCACCACACTGCCCCTCAGAGGTCAAGACGTGCACAACAGTTACTTTATGTAACCCATTGTTTATTAATAAAGGGGTCAGTTTTTGCATACCTGCTGTTGATGCCTATTGGTCTCTGAGTAATATCACTTGATCAAGCCTTGACTAACATTCCTTACTACAAATTAAGTAAAGTATATGTATGATTGTTGCTAAAATTGGATTGGACCTATACCTGTATCAGCCAAAACTCAAGGCTACAATATTGATATCGTATCGGAAGTGAAAGAGTTGGATTGGGACATCACTAATATTGTAAAAGTAAGTAACAAAACTTCAAAAGCACATCGCAGGTGGACTGGGAGCCAATGCAATTTTGCCGGCATAGCGATAATATGATCGACTTTCTTGTCCTTCTTAAGACGGTTTTGTACTAACTGGAGGCTTTTAATACTAAACATGGGAAGACCAGAAAGCAACATTGTGTGTGTGTGTGTGTGTGTGTGAATATATATATATATATATATATATATATATATATATATATATATATATATATTTATATATATAGAAACTCTCAACGGAGACAGCAACACTGCCGCCTTGCGGATGGGGGGAGGACATTCCCACGTGTCATTTTTTTTCAACTTGAAACTGCGTTACGTTTGTCTACAAAATAAATGCGCGTGCCCACTGATCCACAAACGTACCTTCAACAATTCACAAGCAAAATTTCATATTTTCAAATGATAAGTCATGATAAATGCACACACAACATTGAAAAACGTGTAAATCGCGGATATATTTGTGGATTTGAAAAACACGTGCAAATAATTTTGAGACCTATCTCTCCCCATATAAAGACATTGTTCAATTTGTACCACTCGTACGTGTCAATCAAGCCCGAGTATTATTATGTGTGTAGGACAGCAGAATTTCACTCATTCAATTGTGCAGGTGTACCTAATTTTGTGCGTGCAGACTTCTAGGATGGCATGGATTCTGTGCAACGTCGCTGGTTAAAAGGTACCGGTGCTGCCAATGTGAACTTATAATTGGAACAAGATGCTTTTGTGACACCCTAAAAAGGTTCTAATAGACACGTGGATGTCACAAGAAATGAATTGTACGTCTGCCAACATTTCTGTCCCACTTAGTTTGTATTCTTAGCTTCAAAAGCTCGCAGAGCGACCTGATCTACTTTACCAAGCATTTCGGAATGTCACAAAGAACAATCGTGATATACTTTGATCCGTGCTCATAAAAAGCCGCCGTCGTATTGCAAGGCAGAGGAGATGGAGAGAAGAGGAGAAATAATTCAGCGGCTGGCGGCGTTTTCTTTTTTAGTAAGTGTCTAAGGCGCTCCCGTTAGCCCGGCACTAAACCTACAGGGTGCTAATGAAATATCTATGTTGATCCAAATGTCTTTTTCCAAACCCCCTGGCCCATTACACCGTGACATGTGTCTACATGTGACTTCGCACTTTGCCTGCAATGGTTGCCCCAGAAATAACAACATCTTAAATTTAATTCATTTGGCTTTAACAAGGGAATGTGGATGAATGAATTATTAATGACCCAACAATGAGCATTTTTTTCCGTGTACTTGGAACAGCAAAAATACCACCTGTAGAGGTTATGTGGACACATTCATTGCAACTTTTTGTTTTCCCACTAATATGAAAATAGTAAGATTTTTTGCAGAGAGTGAACCTTTAAATTATTTTATGGGTATATACATTAGCCCCTGATGTGATACAGTATGATGCAGTGCAGCTGTAGTTTAGCCCCGAGGAAATAGCGCAAAGAGCATGATTGGCACATACAATTTTCTCAAAATTGGGCTTCGGGGCAGAAATGATTGTGTCCCAAGAATTCTGCCCAACAGGTGACCACACCAATGTGATGTTACCAACATATTAGAAATTAAACCCATATATCCTGATCTGATGCAACACAGTTTTAGTTTTTGCATTTGGGGCAAGTGGGACAATTTTTACATTATTAAAAATAAACAAGCACAACTTTCTTAAAATTGGGCTCAGGGGCATCAACGATCATGACACACAGACTCTGCCCAGCAACAAGTAATCAGATTAAGGTAACATAACCCGGCAAACAAATCTAAGTAATTCTGCTGCTCCCAAAAATATTAGCAAAATCTCTCAGTTTGATACGTTTCAGGAGCGGCGCAAAATTAGCCATGTTTAAATGCAGACTTTTTTGTCATTCTGATTAAAGATTTCTGGACAACTGTTTATATGTGATGGGATGTATTCCGATCTGGCGTTTACATGGGTCACTACATTTAGTCAGAACAGCCGTTTTACAGACATGTGACGTGCAGATCAATGTAAACAAACATCATGTGATTAATCAAGATAGAGGTCAGTTGTCTGTCTCCATCGTAGACCAGGTCTGGTAGGAAGCTGCCGTGTTTTCAAGTCCGTAAACGATGACATCATCATTTACATCAACACAAAGCATGCAGAGACGGAGCGCAGCCCGACACCATTCCGATTCACGGTTTACATAAGAAAAAATTACTTTTGATCGGTTTGGCAAAAGGAATCTTCCACCCCTCTGAATCCGAATGAAATTCAATTCTATTCATTCCACTTGATGTGTTTATATGGAGCATTTTTATTCAGTTTGGGACCGATTATAATCGGAACATGAGGCTCCATGTAAACCCAGCTAATTAATCGATTATTTGACAACTAATATATTATCAAATTAATCGGCAACTGTTTTGATTATCGATGAATCGTTTTGAGACATTGTTTTACTCAAAATTCTACAAATCATCAGAGAATCAGTCTCTTAACTGTAAATATTCTCAGATTTCTGTCATCCTGTTATCTTTTGTGCTGAATCAACATAAGACATTTGCAAACATGTGGTTTTGCTTTTGAAAAGATGGGGAATGAAATGATCATTTGTTCCTATTTTCTGACGTTACGGACCATACTAATAACTCAATCATAATCAATTTATGTTCATGCATTTTCTGCGCTGTCAATTTGAAACCATTTTTGATTATTCGGATGGAAATTTAAAAAAAAACTTTTTTTTTTTATCCAATTCATCCAATAATCAAAAAATAATAATCATTAGTTGGAGCCCTGCAGTGCAGTTGTATTTTTTGCATCAGGGGTAAGTAGCACAGTGTTTACAGTGTTCCTGCCGCCGGGCCCTGTCCTTTTTCCGCAATATGGAGCAGCTTAGTCCCAAGTTGTCAACCTTCTCGCATAATGGGCATGATTTGTAAAAGTCATTTTCTTAAAAAATGCAATCAGTGACATAAAACAATTGTGCCCCATGAATTCTACCTAGCAACAAGTTATATATATATAGACAGACAGACCGACCCAGGTTCAAATCCGGCCCCGCCTGTGTGGAGTTTGTATGTTCTCCCCGTGCCTGCATGGGTTTTCTCCGGGTACTCCGGTTTCCTCCCACATCCCCAAAACATGCATGGTAGGTTAATTGAAGACTCTAAATTGCCCATGGGTGTGAATGTGAGTGAGAATGGCTTTGTGTATATGTGCCCTATGATTGGCTGGCGACGAGTTCAGGGTGTACAACACCTCTCGCTCAGAGTCAGCTGGGATAGCCTCCAGCACACCCGCGACCCCAGTGAGGATAAGTGGTAAGGAAAATAAAATAAAATAAACTAAATGAAAGAAGCGGCACGGTGGACGACTGGTTAGAGCGTCAGCCTCACAGTTCTGAGGACCCGGGTTCAATCCCCGGTCCCGCCTGTGTGGAGTTTGCATGTTCTCCCCGTGCCTGCGTGGGCTTTCTCCGGGCACTCCGGTTTCCTCCCACATCCCAAAAACATGCATTAATTGGAGACTCTAAATTGCCCGTAGGTGTGAATGTGAGTGCGAATGGTTGTTTGTTTGTATGTGCCCTGCAATTGGCTGGCAACCAGTTCAGGGTGTACCCCGCCTCCTGCCCGATGACAGCGGGGATAGGCTCCAGCACGCCCGCGACCCAAGTGAGGAGAAGCGGCTCAGAAAATGGATGGATGGATGGATGGATGGATAAATGAAAGAAAGAAAAAGAACGAACGAACAAAAGAAACGTGATCTGGCAAAAGAATCAGAACAATTATTTTGAAAGTAGAAATGACACCATTTTCAATTTAATTCCTTTTCCTTGCCAAGTAAATGGGAGTAATGAACCAGTGATCCAAGACTACAATTTCCTATTTTTTGGTGTAACTGTAACAGAAAACACGACACCTTTCAAGCTTAACTAGACACACATGGTAAGTTTGAGTTTTTCCACTATTCTGAATGTACTATGTTTTTTCGCAGGTAGAGAAACCTTTTTACATACCATCTATCGGTCATAAATTTCCTGGCATGGCATTAAAAATCCCTCCTTACTTTGGCTTTATTTTGATCTTAATATAGAACCTCTCTAATCAGAAGCTGCATCATTTTGTTTTTCGTGTGAGGAGAAAAAGTATGTGGGATGAATACTTAAAAGGTAGATGTCGAGCATGGTGAGACTAAATGAGACTCTCTCCTCTTTTCCCGGTGTCTCTCAAAAGGATCTGATGGCCATTGATCTGGAGCCGTATCGCTTTTGTGGCGTCAACATGACAGGCTTCCGCATCCTCAACGTGGACAACCCCCTGGTCTCCTCCATTGTGGACAAGTGGTCCACGGAAAGGCAGATACCGCTGAAACCTGACTCGGGCCTCCTGGAGGGCATCATGACGGTATGTTTTAGTACTTCTACACACAGTCGTCATAGCGTCTGATCGTAAACTATGGTGTGACCATCAATGCCACCAAGAGCCGTGTAGTACCCAATAAACCCTTATTTGTCCATCCATCCATCCATTTTCCTCCGTTTATCTGAGGTCGGGTTGCGGGGCCAGCAGCCTCAACAGGAAAGCCCAGACTTCCCTGTCCCCAGCCACTTCCCCCAGCTCTTACGAGGGGATCCCGAAGCGTTCCCAGGCCAGGAGAGAGCCATATACTCTCCAGCGTGTCAAGGGTCGTCCCCGGGGTCTCCTCCCGGTGAGACGTGCCCGGAACACCTCACCGGGGAGGTGAGGCATCCTAATCAGATGCCCGAGCCACCTCATATGGCTCCTCTCAATGCAGAGGAGCAGCGGCTTTACCTGAGCCCCTCCCGGATGACCGAGCTACTCACCCTATCTCTAAGGGAGAGCCCGGACACCCTGCGGAGGAAACTCATTTCTGTCATGGTCTGTGTTTTGGTTTGGGTTGTGTTTAGTTTTGTTCCATGTTTTCCTGTGTTTCATGTTTGTCGTGTGCTCATTAGGTTGTTGTGTCCACCTGGTCTCGTCTACTTTGTGTCGACCAATCAGCTCTCTCCAGCCACTCGTGTCTTGTCCAGGTGTTCCTCGTTGTCTCGTCAATTTGTTTGTATTTAGTTCCCAGGTTTCTTTCAGTTCTTGTCGGTTCATTGTCGTTGTCACATCTCTTTGCCATGTCATAGTCGTCAGTTGTCTTTATCATTGTGGTATGTCATTGTCAGGTGTCATTTTCCCTATCTATTCCACGTCTTACTCACAGGTCATAGTTTGTTTCCAGTTTTAGATATTCAAGTGTTTCTTTGTTACTTTGGTTTGATTATTTGTTGTGGGACTTCGTTCAGTTTTGCTTTAGCCAATATCCTTGTTTTCCCTTTTTGAAGATTAAATATTATTATTTTGAGACTCCCGCACTCCTGCCTTGCCTCCCTGCTTCCCTGCAATTGGGTCCACCATGTTCTTGCCTTGCGTTACTCGCCTTCGCCCTAACCACGTACGTGACAATTTCGGCCGCTTGTATCCAGGATATTGTTCTTTCGGTCACAACCCACAGCTCATGACCATAGCTGAGGGTAGGAACGTAGATCGACCGGTAAATTGAGAGCTTTGCCTTTCGGCTTGGCTCCTTCTTTACCACAACGGACCGATAGAAAGTCCGCATCACTGCAGACGCTGCACCGATGCGCCTGTCGATGTCCCGTTCCATTCTTCCCTCACTGGTGAACAAGACCCCATGATACATGGACTCCTCCGCTTGGGGCAAGATCTCATCCCTAACCCAGAAAGGGCACTCCACCCTTTTCTGACTGAGGACCATGGTCTCAGATTTGGAGGTGCTGATTCTCATCCCAGCTGCTTCACACTCAGCTGCGAACTGCTCCAGTGAGAGTTGAAGATCACGGCTTGATGAAGCCAACAGAACCGCATCATCTGCAAAAAGCAGAGATGCAATACTGAGGCCACCAAACCGGGCCCCCTCTATGCCTCGGCTGCGCCTAGAAGTTCTGCCGGAGGTGGGTTAAAACTCCTTCTGACAGGGGATTCTGTCAGACGTTCCCAGCAGACCCTCACAATACGTTTGGGCCTGCCAGGTCGGACCGGCATCTTCCCCCACCATCGGAGCCTACTCACCACCAGGTGGTGATCAGTTGACAGCTCCGCCCCTCTCTTCACCAGAGTGTCCAAGACATGCAGCCGCAAGTCAGATGACAGGACCACAAAGTCGATCATCGAACGGCGACCTAGGGTGTCCTGGTGCCAATTGCACGTGTGGACACCCTTATGCTTGACCATGATGTTCGTTATGGACAATCCGTGGTGAGCACAGAAGTCCAATAACAGGACACCACTTGGGTTCTGATCGGGGGGCCGTTCCTCCCAATCACGCCCCTCCAGGTCTCACTGTCATTGCCCATGTGAGCATTGAAGTCCCCCAGCAGAACAATGGCGTCCCCAGCGGGAGCGCTCTACAGCACCCCCTCCAAGGACTCCAAAAAGGGTGGGTACTCTGAACTGCTGTTTGGTGCAACAACAAAAAAAGCTCCAAAAATGCTGCGACAGGGTCATGTTTACCACTGTGTTACATCACCTTTTCTTTTAAGAACATTTAATAAATGTTTGGGAACTGAGGACACTAATTGTTGTAGCTTTGTAGGTGGAATTCTTTCCCATTCTTGCTTGATGTACAGCTTCAGCTGTTCAACAGTCCGGGGCCTCGTATTTTACGCTTCATAATGCGCCACACATTTTCAATGAGAGACAGGTCTGGACTGCATGCAGGCCAGTCTAGTACCCGTACTCTTATACTACGAAGCCACGCTGTTGTAACACGTGCAGAATGTGGTTTGGCATTGTCTTGCTGAAATAAGCAGGGGCGTCCATGAAAAAGACGTTGCTTGGATGGCAGCATATGTTTCTCCAAAACCTGTATGTACCTTTCAGCATTAATGGTGCCTTCACAGATGTGTAAGTTACCCATGCCATTGGCACTAACACAGCCCCATACGATCACAGATGCAGGGTTTTGAACTTTGCGTTTATCAGTTTGAACATTAAATATCTTGTCTTTGTCGTGTATTCAATTAAATATAGGTTGAACGTGATTTGCAAATCATTGTATTCTGTTTTTATTTGTTTTAAACAACATCCCAACTTCATTGCAATTGGAGTTGTATGTTTGTATCTGTCACTCCATTTGCGCAACCGGGACAGCGATTGTACCGCTCCCATTTCCTAGTTAATCCAAGCCTTCAGTTATTCTCTCAAATCCCTACGATAATCTCAATTATATTTTTCTGTGATTCTGGTAAATTGATCAATTCACACACACGCCGTTGCTGACGTGGTTGCTTGTGACATAACTCCCATTGGCATATGGCATGAATTTTCTGCTGCTTGTAACGCTAATTTCATGGATTCTATCAAGTCCAAATGCCTCTTTGCTGCGCTATATTTATTCCTCACTATGTATTTGAACAATTTATGCAGTATTAGTTCATTCTTGGCTTTTAATTATTTTTTTCTATATGTGTTATGAAAGTTCTGGGGCCATTTTTCTATCATTTTAAACCGCCGCGCACTGGTTAAGATGCATCAAATGGATGCCCTTCTACAGGAAAATAGGGGTGTGCCTTGTGCAGATAGCAGATCACGGGCACACACTCGGCATTTAGAATGAATTATGATTCACTAACATACGCACTGTGGTGAGAAGAAAATTGGCCTGTATGCACGTGTCATGCATATTTGCGTATATTCTCAACTTGCACACAGAGTATGAACATTTCTATGCATTAATTAGTGAATGGGGCTCATTGTCATGGGGGACAAAATATTATAATTTATGATGTACAAAATACACACTATATCCTGATAGAGAAATGTGACGATACCCATCGTGGACCAATCTAACTGTCTTTTGTTCTGTCATTGACTGGTTGGGTGGTGTCACTGATTATCCCGTTGGCGGTCCTGATGAGGCCCAAAAATTGGCCCAATTTGTGTCATCCTGCCAGAAATTATTGGTTAGCAGCGAATGCGGGTACTAAATCTGTGAGTTTGTTCATCACATATCTTAAACTGCATGAATAGCTTTCACCAAAGTGGTTTTGTGTTCTGTCTCTGAGCAGAAATGCATTTTCATAGAGCACCTGAGAGACAAAAGATAATCTTTCATACTTCAGGTGCAGAGATGGACATTTTAAAATAATATCGCACTTTGTCCTTGAAAAGGATCTGTAATGTCTGAAGGCTCTGTAATTAAAAAATAAATAAAAGTAGTCGGAGGATAACAGCATAGCGTTCAGTGTAGAAAAGATTGTAGTATCGCTATTATCCGTTTTAATCTGTAATTAAAATGCTGAACATAGCCCGACCATATCATTCAAAAACACCTTTGTGGTGCTCTTGAAGGGACTGAGCTTTTTCTACCACACAGACTGAGAGTCTTCAGCAAATAAATTCAAATTTAGAGCATTTTATTTTATTAGACACACTGTTATCATTAGAGAAACACAAGGTGCTCATTTGCCTTATGAAATTGTGATTGTAGTTTACCATTTAGAATTTGTTGAGTCTGATCAAACTTGGCAAATGAGATGATTAATATCTGCTACAGCAGGGACTCCAAACTGGTGCATGGGGGTCCATGTGAGTGTCCTCCAAGGGGGTGCACAGGATTAAAAGTATAAAGGTGATCTGGTATAATACACAACATGAGAATTTCCCCAACTGTAAACCCCCGCTATTTGTGCGGGATAGGGACTGAGCCCTGCTATAAAATGAGAAGGAAAAAAAAAGAGTAATTGACAGATTTTTTTTTTAATTTACCTATATTAATAGTCTAAACCATAATTATATGACAAAACACTTTAATATCACCTCAAATTAATCTCACAACATTACCCTAAAAATAAACAGCTTTGATTTTGAAATAATGCAGTAGAGAGTTGTAAAGTATACATGCTTATATGACGAAAACGCTGTGTGACTTCCACTAACAACCAAACATAGCTCCTCCCCGACATGATGTTAGTCTCTCGCGTGAGATGTATGACTTCAACATACATCCCTGACAGTAAATACTACTTTCCTATAAGCGGCACTGTCTCGTGGTGTTAAAGAAAGAGCACAAAACGGGTTCCTCAGAGAAAAAAACAAGAACAGAAAAAGGCGAATAGGCGGGGTTCACTGTATAAGATTTCATTTTTAGTTTAACAATAATACATTGATCGATAGATGGTACGCCGAATGTACCCTAAGAGTTTTGATCATACCTTAATGTTTATGAATGGGCTTTGTTTAGACGGCTTAAGACTTTTGGGAACGGCTACTAAAGACTACAGTATTCGCCTTGGTTTTTGGCAGTCATCAGCTGAAACAATGTTCACCCCATTATTCCAGACAGATGCGGCTCTGACATACGACGCCGTCCACATCGTGTCGGTCTCCTACCAACACGCGCCGCAGATGACCGTCAACTCGCTGCAGTGCCACCGCCACAAACCCTGGCGATTTGGCGGCCGCTTCATGAGTTTCATCAAAGAGGTAACTGTCTTCTCTATTTGCTGTTCATATTAGAGCCGAGTGGCAAAGCAAAAGGAGGAGGAGTTGCGTGGACTCGCATGTGTACTCACCAAATCAATCACAGCCGCAAACAAAGTGGGCCGAGCCTTGATGGACACATTAAAGCGGAGTTGTTGTCTGCTGTGTAAAATTCCCTCCAGTCGCTGTTTTATCTCCCGAATGTTGCAACCTTTTGAAAGGACAATTTGTGAAACTTGCCTCGAGTTTATCAAACATGAGAGTGTGTTGTTGTACACAAAATAAAAACATGAAAAGGCTGGCTGGCGATGCTAATATTTGTAACTTATGATAAGATGCAAGAATTGCCACTTGTTTATCCCATGCACACGTCCAATGCAATGAGTTCAGCAACTGTCATGCGTTTCCATAGGTTAGAACAGGTACTATGAGGGATTATTTTTAGTACAGAGTAGGGGTTGAACGACTGAAGATTTTTTGTAGTCCACTATAATATGATGAAAGTCGAGCCGAAGTCAATTAATCAGTGACGCCATTGATAGTTTTTCAGCACAGTACTGCGGTCCCCAAGCTTATTTATGCCACCGATTGGTTTCATGAATGGGACCTCGGTTTTCGTGTGACCTAGTTTTCGATAAATCCAGTATTTGAGAATTTTTTTTTTGTTCCGTTTTTTTGTTTTCTGGTTTGCGTGAATGCGCTACACTTTTGTATAAAAATAGCCATTCTTTTTCTGGAATCAATGCGTGTTCACAGGGGGAGTTTGTGATATGGGCGACCGGGGCAGCTGCATACTGGGGGGGGGGGGGCACTCCGCCCCACGCCCCATTGACGATCGGCCATCCCTCCGCCGATGTAATGAATTACAATGTGTAGGCCTACTGTATTCCCTGGCAACCAGTCCATGCTGTGTAGTCCGCTTTTCTCTCAAAGTCCGCTGGGATAGGCTCCAGCTCCACACCATCCTGAACACGATAAGAAAATAGACTGCTTATCAGAATTTTGTTGTCAGACAGTGAGAGAAAAGCCGGGATTGTGAAGTGCTTGAAATCAGTCTCAGTTTATCTTGTCCGTCAGGCCTCATATTGTCAAATGTGCCTCCCGATGTATTCCAGACACATGATTGAGGTTTAGCTCGAGGTCATGGTATGATAGCAGCACCCGCTCTCCTGCATTAAGGAGCCAGGTATGATGTAAGGCTACGAAATAGGCCAGAAATAAGACCCAGACTTAGTGAAGGTATAAATGTGGGCAAATGAGGAGTCGGGACCACTCAGCCACACCCGTTTCCTCCGAGGTTCTCATTTACAACCATCAGAGAGGATCATGTTCCATTTTAGCACAAGTAAACTCCCTACGCATTTATTTTTAATTCCCAATGAGGTCGAAGAATGGCCATTATTTCTCAGAGTACTGAAAAAAAAGGTGTGAGGCTGAATTTTTTTAGGTTTCTCACATGTCCTAAGAAAGAATATAAGCCGATGTACTTTAAGACCTGTCTTGAGGTGTTTGGGACAAACATGATTGTATTTACAGTGTGTTACACAAAGACCCGAAAGGAACTGACAGTTTGTGAGCTGCTATGGAGTCTCATCATATTTTTTTTTTTTCCTGTTTTTTTTTTTTTTTTGTGTGTGTCTTCTCTCATCTCACCTTGTGCTGAAGCGGCCTCGCTTGATCAATCTGCACAGACAGCCTGCACATTGCAACAATCACAGTGGGTGATTCGCTTGTTGTGATTCACTCCTTGAGAACACAGAGGCTTGGTAAATAGAGTAGGATGTGTTATTACTATAAAATATATATATATATATATATATATATATATTACCACCATATATATAGTTATTACCACCAACCTTTTTTAATTGACGGGATTATGCTCTTGTCTCTTTGTATTGGTGCAAGATAAGACTTTTTTTTTTCTCTTTCTCGGTGAGTAATCCATTCATCTATTGGATAAAATTCAGGTGTATGCAGGAGGTGTTCCATCTTGGTGAAAGTCTGCTCTCTACTTTGTGTCATTGTAGTTATTGTAGTTTGTCCTAGGAGGACTTCTGGTTGTATTTAAACTACTCAGTTGAAGTTATGTGGATTTACACTACTCAGTTCAAGAGTTCAATTCCGATATGGATCACAGCAAGAGAAAGAGAGAAGACATCAAATTTCTGAATCAAACCTCTTTTGGATGAAAATCTAATTATGTATCGTGGCAGTACAGTAAAACAGTAGTTAATAGCACATCTGCCGCACAATTAGCAGTATTTGTTCGAATCTCAGAGTGGACCATCGCTGTGTGGAGTTTGCATGTTCTATTCTGCTTGAAATGTATATTCTCTGGGTAGTATAGCTTCTTCCCACATCCTCAAAACATGCTTCTTAGGTAAACTGAAGACTGAAAATTGTCCATTGGTGTGAATGTGAATGTGATGTGCCCTGTTGTTGACTGGCAACCAGTCCAAGATATATCTCACTGATTGCCCAAAATCAGCGGGGATAGGCTCCAGCTCACCCGAGACCCCAGCGAGGTGAGGGCAAGTGGGATAGAAAATGGATGGATGGATGAATATAGCCAATATCTGCCAATATCGGACCTACCCTTTGGATGTAACCTGATGTCCTCAAAAGCTGCATTTCCACGACATGGTTCAGATTTTTTTGTTCATATTCAGATTGTTTTGCTCACAAGTGACACCATTTAGATATGTGCCATGACAGCATAAAGAGAAAAAAACACACATATCAGATGGCCTCAGAGCAGAATCGGGCTTCTTCCATATGTGGATACAAATCCAGGAGTTTGCGTGTTTTCCCTGTATACTCAGGTTTACTTACACAATCCAGAAAATGTGTTAACCCTCATCCTGCTGAGCAGGGTCAATTTGGACCCCAGGTGGTTTCTGTGACGTGCCACACAAATATTAAAAACACTACAGCACCTGTGTTTAAGGGGTTTGTTTTTCTATATTAGCTTTTTTTAAAAAATATGTATTATTTTCAGGTATGTCTGACATATGAGACAGCGGCAGTTTTCTTATTGAGGTCAAAACAACACCAGGTGAAAGTATCAATTTTCAAAAATGTTGATAGCAAATAACTAATAAATTAATTCTCTTTCTTTGGAAATTCATGATTTTTTTTTTAAAGATAATAAACATATTTCTAAACAATAAGAGCTGGTGTCTTGTCCACTTCTTGTAAATATAAGCTAGTTCTCAATGGGGTCCAAATGGACATCGCTTGGCCTGATTTGTATGTAAAATATGTCAGTAGGATGAAAGTTAATGAAAGTCTCTAAATTGCCATTGGGTCTGCTGGTGTGATTGCAGTGTAAATAGACAGATCGGATATACCCCATTGATGCAATTCTGACATCATAAAATGCTCGAATTTCACGGCGGCGTAAAGAGAAAAAAAACAGACATGGAATCGGATATCCTTAGATCAGAATCGGGCCTCTTCCGAATGCTGTATGGATAAAAATCCAATTCGAATCGGATAGCTGCGACTGCGACTTGTGCACAAACGGACCGATCAGATATATTTGGTATACCTTAAAGAATTAATTGGCTCCTTTGTTTGTGTTCATGCTGTAATAGCCCTTTCGAAGGCCTGTGGTCTTCTGTACTCATTTGGAAATTATTCAAACACTCTTCAATCTGTCCTTCAGATGACACGGCAAACGCCCATTCCAAAATACGTGGGATTTATTTTTTACTATCTTCTAATAAGAAGCCACCATAACAACCTCTGGTGATCAAGGCAAAAGCCAATGAAATATTATTACATTGTTGTCCTTACGCCAGACTCCCGTTTGAGGACAACACCGCGGCGTTGGGTTGTAAAAACACTTACTCTGCTCTGATTTACGCTCGCTACAAAGACAGTCAGTCAAAAATGTTGTCAAGGTCGAATCGGCTCTTTTGGATTGGACGCATCCAAGTCGGAATCATTTGAACATACTGAGGCCAGATAGACTCCAGTCGGTTGGAGGAAGCAATTTCTCCTTGAAGCTTGCATATTCTGAGACGATAAAGTATGGTTGTGCAGGATAATGGCATGGAACTGACTACCCAACTTAGGGTGACATCTACACTATCAATACAGTACATCAGTATTTACAGGGAAAAAGGGAATGGTGGATTGGAGTATTGGCAAAACATCACGCTACGCACACTAGATCATACAACTATTGTGACTAAATTAAACGGCACCAAGAAACGGGCAGATAATCAGAAGCTCATAAGTATTAAAATATAACATCTGCAAGCGTGTGCGTGCTGCAACAAACAGCGTGCGCGCACATCTTTTCAGGTTGCGCTCATCAGGAAATAGTAATAGAGAGCAGTTATGTGTTTTCCCTCCTCAAGGGGAATCAAGCAAAAGATGGTTGTTAATTAACTCAGCGGTCCTCTGGTGGTAGCCGCATCGGATGTCGATTGTAATTAACAAAAAGACGCAAATGCAGCCTGAATGGTATCCATGGCTGTGCGCGTTTTGCTCGGCGAGTGCGGCGCCGGTGTGAATTAACTATTAGATACACGGCATGTGCTAAATGCATGGTTTGTTGGTAGTGGCAGTTCTTATATATTGAATGTTAGTACAAAGGTTGTCACATTTTACCAGTTTAATTACGTGTACATAAAAGTAACAAGATCACGTGACCTCATGATGTTTAAGGAGGAAGAAATGTCCGACCCTGTGTCATAACTTGATATTTTTGGCTCTTTCTGAGCATATTTTTCAACTTGATGTTGTACACTTTTTTCAATGTTACACTCGCGAATGTGTTAGCACGAATAGTATTCAATTGTGTGCGTGACATTAACTTTTAAAAAGCATTTGAAACCCTAACCCTCAGACTGACTTGAAACCCTAACCCTTCTTAGAAACTGTTACCCGGGCTTCAATCCCTTGATTAAAACCTTAACTCATTATAAACCCTAAACTTGCCACAAAGCACGATTTTTAAAACCTAACCCTGCCTAGAATCCCTATTTTGAAACCCCTAACTCATTCTTGAAACCCTAATGTGAAATCCTGACTTACAACTCTAACGCCGGCTTGAAAACCAATTTTGATATCCTAACATTTGTTTGAAACCCTAACCCTGGCTATAGACCCTAATTTGAAACCCTAACACTGGCTTGAAACTCTAACACATCTTAGAAACTGTAAGCCATGCTTGAAACCCTTATTTGAAACCATAACCCATGCTTGAATCTGTCATTTAAAACCCTCCCCCTTGTTTTCAAACCATATCTCAGGCTTGAAACCCTAATTTGAAATTCTAAACTTGGACTGAAACCCGCCACATCAATGTTTCACTATCTTGGAAATCAGACACACATTAAAGCTGCGGTGGAACTTTTTCTAGGTCATAGAAGACATTGGAAATAGCATGAAGTTGTGTTTTTAATGAAAACATTTTTTTTGGGTGAATGTTTTTTAACACACACCACAATTTGGGAATACCTATATTAGACAGAAGAAAACTGTTGGTCAGCATGGTTGTAAAGGGCATGTATCTTATTTTTCAGTCTCACTGGGATGGATTGACTGGGAGACTCTCGTTCAACAAGACAA
Source organism: Phyllopteryx taeniolatus (assembly GCF_024500385.1). Classification (NCBI taxonomy): domain Eukaryota; kingdom Metazoa; phylum Chordata; class Actinopteri; order Syngnathiformes; family Syngnathidae; genus Phyllopteryx; species Phyllopteryx taeniolatus. The sequence continues at coordinate 12,065,082 of NC_084507.1, read as the reverse complement.
CTGGATTGCGTACAGATTTTGACCTGGACATCATAAGTCTGAAGGAGGATGGACTAGAAAAGGTAAAAACCACCACACCCCAAAAGCCTGTATGAACTTTACTGATGTACCTACCAACTTAGAGAGATCTAAGTTCTTCTTCTAACTCTGGTTCAAACCAGGTTTTCTCAGGGTTCACGCTCAGTAGTTGTCATGGCACACCTTACAGTAGAGGAGGGTGGGATTAGCAGGGGCTCATTTGCATGAGACAGGACAAGCAACCCAAAATGTTCTGCTTTGAAAAGGGCTGTTTAGAGAGGGTGACAAATGTTGTGTACTTCTTGCTTTTTGCCCAAAGCACAAAGTTGTCAAAATTATTAACTCTCTGTACTTAAGTAGAAGTATGTACAAACTCTGAAATGTACTAAAAAGTCCCCTTCCATCATTTTTCAATTTTTCATAATCCTGTCCTTTTATCAGGTTTGCAAGATAATTGGGGTTGGAAATGTTCCGAATGTCCTTTTTCAAGCTTTTCTAGTTGGTCTTTTACACCTGACAGTTGAAGCAGCCAGATTTCTCATTAATATGTAACATGTAAATAACCTTTGCTCTGATTGGATTGCTCAACTTCCCCAATTTAAATATGGACAACAGCTTGGCTCTGATTTGTCCATAACACAGCATCTACTGGTGTCCATAAACTTGGGCTCGGCCAAGCCTTCATAGCGACATTGCGTCCTTCATATCTTACTATCATTGTGAAGCAATTTTCGGCCCACTAATAGGAAACGTGATTTGAAAGGGGACCTTGGTGAAAATTAAAAGAGACTGGGATATTTTGAAGTTGGCCTCGTCATCCTCTCCGATTCATTGGAATTGAACCAGCCGTGACGAGCATCGCTGGCGACAATGAATGCAAGTTTCGCTATTTCATCCACAGTTATATAAAAAATGATAAATATAGTGAAGTATTTTTGTAAAACACAACCTATGTATACCTGTATTTGTATGGCTGAGATTGGCTCCATTAAAACCCGTAAATGCCGTGTTGGTGTTCAGCTGAGTCGAATAGGTGGGTACCCACCAATTGTCAAACCTACGTCAATACCACGGCGATTTCAAATCATTATCGTTTACGCTCCCTGGTTCACCTTCTTCCATCTCGCTGCTGTCCACAACAACTCAATCAATCAAGAGCTAAACTGCAGTTGACTTTACCTCTATAGCAATTGCACTATACAGAATTAACATGACCAGTCTTGATTAGATTTTGAATAGTTGGAATTTTCATTCAACATATCCGTGACAAAATTGTGATTGTGAGCCAAAACGACAGGCAGAGATATCTGTAATTCTGTTTGCCCAGACAAATCTGAATTACAGATATCTGCAATGTCATTTTTCCCAGTTAAAACCTAATGCAAGATATCTGAAAAGAGACATGCAGATATCTCAAACTGAGGTGAATTAAATATATTTTGAACTGGAATTATGACTAAATTAAAACAACGTTGTCCAAATCTTAATCTCACACATCTGTAATTTCAGTTGCAGAGATCCGTAACTCACATAGCGGATAATCTTCTGAATTGAAGAAACCCCATACACATAAACAGCAAACGTGACATAATTTGTCCGAGGCAAAACGACAGATATCAGAAATGAAAATTGTGGATAGGAAGAATGTATTTGCGGATATCTGAAATGTTCTTTTTTACTTCTCTAAACAAAAGTTTGAAAAAAAATATCATGCCTATTTTGACAAAGTAATGAACAGAAAGTACAGATATAGATTTTCAAATGTCATAAAAGTAAATACTGAAGTCAAGTACAGCGCTCTGAAAAATCTACTAAACTATTTGGACTTTGGGACTTCCCACCACTGTATGTCACTGACATTGTATCAAGACACCTGCGGTATGTTTTAATTTGTGGGGAAAAATGGCATGATGTTGTTTTCACAAACTATCAGAAAAAGCCAGTTTCCCTCTTGGTGGGCAACAAATAATGCTAAGTTGACACTTATAATTTACTTCCGTAACAAGGAACTAAATTGGCGCTTCCTCGAAATGCAAGTGGATCATAAAGCAAATTGGATTTAGGCACATTAGGGTGTTAATTGCCGCCTCGCTTATTGATAATTTGAGGTGATGCCCAAAATGCAGTTTGGTGCTAATGGGCTGTATAAACACAATACATGGAACAAAAAATGTGTCTGTGTTGAAGTAAAAGCTTCTTATGTTCTTTTATCATTCGTGAAGGCAAAGCACCCTCCGGACTGTAACAGCCTCAAACTACTAGAAAGGCTTTCATACATTATGAATATATGAAATAGGGATAAGTCCCATTATGATCTGCTCAAGTAGTCCCTAAAGGCTCAAGACGATATAATAGCGGAAGCTTTTCATCAAGGGCTTTTCATCAGGGCGGGGGGTTGGGGAAATACCGGCTTTGAACCGATTCTCGTCAGCATCTTCATCTCGCGTACGGTCATCTGAATAGAAGCAAGTCCTGTCATTATTTGATGAAGCATCAACATCTCCGCCAGCATGTTTCCGTTTCCCCTTCCATCTTGTTCCTGCCGTGGAATCGGCTTTAGCCTGTTAGGGTGTGGACTTTTCTCAGCTAATCCCTTGTAATTGAATATTACCCCGAGTTTGAGCTCACGCCGGAATTACGATCAGGTCTTAGCAGCAGGGCCTCGTCATTTTCACTCAAGACCGGATTTTCAGGTTTTGGGGGGGGAAGATAAACGCAGTCTTGTTGCTAATCATGTGAAATGATGAAATAGTAATTTGGCACAATGACAAAATAATTTCCATAAAGCTATTTGCAGTTTCTTTCTCTCATGTAGTTCTCTTTTGTCAGGAGCCTTTTCATAATAGTTGTTAACAGCAGGTGCCAGGGTACTTCTGGCTGTCAGAAAGTGAATGACTTCTGCTGACTTGAACTGAAGACTATGAAAAATAATTGTTGTGTTTGGGGGTTGCACCACCAGATATACCCCAAAAGACTTAAATTATTCTTAAATGTATTTCCCCAAGCATCTAAATTAATCCAAGAACCTGTGGGTGAGGAGCATAAATTGAGTGGAATCGTAAATACAGTAGTTGTACGGAGAAGATCACAAGACTGTCTAGTGTCAGTGTCGTAGCCAATTCTAAATGGACAGACTGAGAACCAATAGCCATATGCATTTTTCTCATAACATGAGTAACGATGTTACATTCTGTTGAGTGACTCACTTGCTTATGGCTAAAAACATTGAATTAAAAAATATGTTACGTTAGGTCTACCCATGGTCAGAGCAATTCGCTTGATGATGCCATTTCTGCTGAGTCATGTAGTTCTTCCTATTGATGGCTGAAAAGGTTGAAGTAACAGTGTTGCTTACATCTATGTTGAGAGACAAGATAATAATGATAATTAAGATAATTAAAAAGCATAACTAAAGTGGAACCTTGGGTTACGAATTTAATTTGTTCCGAGACTCCGTTGTTAAATTGGCTGACAAAATGTCCTCCAATTCTGGAATTAGTTGTTATAAACCAATACAAGTTTAATATTTGTATTCATGAATTTGATCACAACATAACTACACTGTTCTTTTCAATACAGCACACTGTTATAAATTAAGATAGGCAATCATCTCATGATGCTGCTAATGGTGGACTTAGTTGCACTGAGGTTGCGGTGCACGGCGAGGACGCTCCACGCCTCACGCTTTTCATTTGCCGCAGGTCGGCAAGTGGAGTGTATCGGGAGGGCTCAACATCACAGAAGTGCCCAAGCGAAAAGGGATGAACATCACAGAGTCGCTGGCCAACCGCTCACTGGTCATCACCACCATCCTCGTAAGTGGCACCTTTACACAACATTTTTGGTCAAAAACTCATTGCGCGCCATGGATATGTTGACATTTGTTTATCTTGCTTGAGCAAAAGTCACAACCAAATTTTGCAAAATTTCTGTAAATGTATGCATTTTTCAGTTAACTTAGCTGCGGCAACATATTTTATGGTTTTATTCTAGTTCAGTGATTCTTAATGTGTGGCTTCAAAAAAAAGAAACTGCCAAAGTTAAACACGTTTTTTTTTTAATTCGTATACATAAGCGCAGTGTTAATATTCCAACTGTGCATAATGTTACAGTGGCTTACAATAATATAAAATATACTTTTTTAAGAAGAAAATCTTTGTCTACTGTATTTTAGTCTTGGTCATGATGGGGTACTTGGAGTGCTAAACATTATTTTAGGTATTACTTGGTATAAAAAGTTTGACAGCCATTGTTCTAGTCATGGGTAAGCATCATGTTTGGAGCCTGCATAAAGGCAAAAGAACACTCACAATAATAATAATAATAATAATAATAATAATAATAATTATTATTATTATTATTATACATTTTTAGGCACCTTTCTGGGAACTCAAGGGCACCGGATAAAGCATAAAAACAGAGACGCAACAACAACAAAACAAATAAATATAAATACACATTGCAAACTGTTCTTTGTATTACCAATATGTTGTCTAAATGTTTCCATAACCAGCGTCTAAAAAGAAGTACTTTACTAAAGTTAACTAGCAAAGGCTAACTAGCGTTACAGTTACTTTATGTTCTTGTTCTGTGAATTTTCGTGTGGAATAGCCTTATGGAACATGACAAATACATAAATGGAAAAGCTTTCCAGCTGTAATTTTGTTAGACTAGCAATGCATGTCATAACAGGAATTTCTTAGAAAACTAGGCAGTATTGTTACAGTTTGTGGTACAGATAAAAAAAAAAAGTCTAGCTTGCTAACACACATTAAAATAAAATAGTCGCAGCTCCTAGGTTGCATAATATCGAGCAAATAGTACGTTATTGAGCATGATCTAACAAGTCAAATTTTCCAATTCAATCTCAATCTTTATTTATATCGTACTTTTCATACATGCAATGCAATCCCCAAAAATGACTTAAAATCAACCCCTCCAACCATTTATCCGCAGGGACACAGACACACACAGAGATGCACACACAAACAGGTGAAAAGAACTTGTAATGACATTCAACATACATGCTCACACACATACAAGTAAAAACACCATACCTACTGTAAATGACCTAAGAAACCTGAGGTTGGGCACAAAGCATTCAGGTGGGGAAACGCCATCTCAAGGAGCCATCTGCACTAAGGCACTATATAGGCCGCGGACACGGACCACCGGCATGGAGCCCCAAGTGCAGCAGCGCAGAAAGTACCCGCACACACAGCAGACGGGGGACCCCATGAGAAGAAACCACGGCCATGTCCCACTGCAGCTCCCAGCGCAGAGGGCTTCCTCTGGGGAAACACTGAAAGTAGTAAAATATTATAAAACAGTACAATCAATGTAAGAGAAATGATCAAAAAGAAAAGGACTAAAATGATTTGGCTAAAATGACATAAATAATAGACCAGGAAATATAAAAAATGATCAAAAACATAACAGACCTAAAAATATAAAATCTGAACTAAATAAAGCATAAATAACAGACCTAAGAATACAAAAACAGGAAGTAAAAATTAAAGCCAAGATAATCAAAAAATAAATATTTAGTTAAAAGGTAAATTCAAAAGGTAGGTCTTGAGCCTATTCTTAAAAACAAGTATTCTCTGCAGCTCTGAGGTTCTCTCGCATGCTGTTCCACCGAGGGGGGCCATAAAACTGAAACGATGCCTCACCATGAGTGTGTGTCCTGACATTTGGAATGGTTAAAAGGTCACTACCACATGATCTCAGTGCTCGTGAGGGTTCATACGGTAAAAGGACTTCTGAGAGATAAAAAGGCCCAAGACCATTAAGACGTTTAAAAACCAATAAAGAACCTTCGAATCGATCCTGAAACACATGGGGAGCCGATGCAGTGATTTTAAAATCAGTGTAATATGTTCCCGCTTTTCGGTCTTCGTCAGCACACGTGCCGCAGAATTCTGTAGTAATTGTAAACATGCAATGCTTTTTGACCAGACCGAGAGAGACAGGGGCGGACTCTGGCTATATTCTTGAAGTGATAAAAACATATTTTTGTCAAATTTTTAATGTGTGGGATAAAAGTGAGCTCAGAGTGGAAAATAACTCCCAGATTTTTCACTTGGATGAGGGATTCAAGGATAATGTTCGTACTTTAGTTCAAAGTTTCTCTCTCTGGGCCTCAGATCGAATGACTAAAACATCAGTTTTGTCCTGGTTAAGCTGGAGAAAGTTCTCTCCCCACCAGGATTTGTTGTAAAAAAATACAGTTAAAAAGAGTATCCATTGGACTGGTGTCATCCGGAGACACAGAGATGTACAGCTGCGTGTCATCAGCATAACTGTTGAAGCTCACTCCGTGTCTCCTGATGACGCTGACAAAGGGGAGCATATACTGACCTAAAATTTAACCCTGAGGCACACCACATGGTACTTTGTAGACTTTCAAACAGCATGTATCTCAACTTAAAATTTTATGTAGAGTACCAGAGAAGCCAACCAGATGTTTTATTCTATTTAAAAGAACAGATTACTACTGTATCAAAGGAGGTGCTTAGATCCAGCAGAACCAACATAGTTATTTTTTGGCAATCAAGATTGTTTCTATCCATCCATCCACCCATTTTCTGAACCGCTTCTCCTAACAAGGGTCGCGGGCGTGCTGGAGCCTATCCCAGCTATCATTGGGCAGGAGACTGGGTACACCCTGAACTGGTGGCCAGCCAATCGCAGGGCACATACAAACAAACAACCATTCACACTCACATTCAAAACCTACGGGCAATTTAGAGTTGTCAATTAACCTACTATGCATGTTCTTGGGATGTGGGAGGAAACCGGAGTGCCCGGAGAAAGCCCACGCAGGCACGGGGAGAGCATGCAAACTCCACACAGGCGGGGCTGGAGATTGAACCCCGGTCCTCAGGACTGTGAGGCAGACGCTCTAACCAGTCGGCCACCGTGCCGCCGATTGTTTCTAAAATGATTTCAAATCTTGACAAGGACAGTGGTGTGGTTAACCCTGAAACCAGACTGATACTTTTCAAAAATATTACAATTAGCTAAAAAGTTAACTATTTGAATAAAAATAAGTCTTTCTAAGATTTTGCTTAAAAATGGCAAGTTTGATAATGATCGGTAGTTATTGATATTGGTAAAATCCAAATTGCTCTTCTACAGAATGGGACTTACCACTCAGTGCTGCTTTAAAAGCCACAGGGAAGGCACCCGTCTGAAAAGAGCCATTCGTAATGCTTAAAAGGTGATCGTGGGACTGTTCGTAAAATGTTAAAATGTTCAATGTTAAAAACTGGCATTGGGATACTCTCCTGAAAACTTGGTGGGCCTCACTGTGGAGAAAACTTTGTCAAGTGTCTCAGCATTTACCAGGGCAAAACTGTCCAGTGTTTCCTCAGGTCAAGACAGACACTCAGATATAGTTAAAACCATCTCATGATTACATAAAATATTGCATCTGATAATGTCAATCTCGCCTCTGAATTGGACAGGAAAAGTCTCATAAAGGGAGTTTGTCGGTGTTAAGGGAAAACTGTTAAAAATTGAGTAATACATTAATTAATAGTTGCATTTGACTGTAACGTTTGTATACCGAGCAAATGTAATCACATTTGATTGGGTTTGATGTACAATATAACAAACCTAGTGTCATGATAACGCCAACAAGTCGTACATTAAGTATGCTCTTGTCTGTTCCCAATGTGGGAGGGGAGATAAGTCCGCCGGTGGGCAGAGGGAGGTACATGTTCCGAGGCGGGCGCTGGCGGTAGTCAGCTTCAAACCGGCCATGGCTCGATAACGATCCTATAGCTCATTATTTTATACTATGACATGACAATGACGATATTGAGGCACTTTTAATCCCACAATAGTGATATTGTGAATACAGTGTCATCCCTATTGGTGACTCAGCCCCGCACATTGAGCAATTGGATATATGGACAGCCTGAACAGCGAATCTGTTTTGGCTTTTGATGCTGCACATACAGTATATTTTATCTTTGCTGTTAAAAATGACAACGGAATGGAAAAAAAAAAACATTGATATCAAAGTCTGAAGTTAACAAACCTGCTATACTGATTTCAACCAAAATTAGTCAAGGCTCATTTGAGTTGTTAACATTTACCCGTGACAAGCAGAGAGAGTTACTGGGGCTCCATGAACTCTTTGTAAGACTCCATAATAACATGTTCTTGCAGAAAAGAACAAGACGATCCCTCCCCCGGCTTAATGTTGCATTCCTTTTGTCCATCTTTTATTGTGCTTTTGCTTCACGCGACTGTATGTTCTGCCTGAAATAGACCTATCAGGGAGGTGCTGGCACAGATGTCCCAGTGAACCTCTTTAGGACGCATCTATGTACCATGATAAATACATCATCATGCCCCGCCCGAATACGGTCATTACAACAAGCAGCGTGATCATGGCGCAATGGAATTAGCGCCTACCAGTTACAATGCGCGGGAGGGGATATGTGTTATGAATAGTTCGAAAATCATTTCTAATGAAGCAGATGTGTCTCCCAGAAATGTGCACTAGTAATTCGGTAAATATAAAGATTTTCCTGATATACTTATACAAAGGAGAAAACAGCAACTTATTGTTATTTGTATAATTGATTGATGATTTTACTAGTTCAGACAGAGTTTTTCCTAGAAAAGAGATGATTAATTGGTGCTAGAACTATGAAGGGGACCTTGGAAAAAAATTTCCACTGTCAGGAATCCCTGGCTGGGCCCAAAGTTTGGAAATCCTTCTTTGAAACAGTCAAATACTAATGGCTGATAATGAAGCACTGTGAGGTTTCCACAAGGAACAGCTTTTAACAATTGTGTTAAAGGTCTTGTATTTTTGCTATTTCAACCTCCATAGAGTGACAGTCTAACATGGACTTAGTATAAAAGTGTCAATTTCATAAAAAAAAAAAAAACACACAAAAAAACACCTTGGTTTTTTCATACGATTGTCCAGAAAAGGCCCCTCTGACAGCTACTTCTGTTTGACCCAGTTTTGTATCTACTCTGTCCATATTTGGCTAGGACCGCCTCCTTTCGTCTGATTGGTTGCTTCTGTGTAGAAGACCCACTTGTGAGAGCACGTCTCTATTATGTTGACAGGGCTCGGGAGCGGAAAGGGAAGGCAGAGATCTTCGCTAGATAAGCTCGAGAAATTCGAATGACCTGATTTCAGGCCTCTCGGCAGAAAAACGTCTGGGACCCAGGAATGCGTGCGCGATATTAATTCATATTTCACATGATGACTGAGGAACCACAGAAACAATATTACATCCCAAATAATAGAAAAGGTTGGTTTGGAAAAATATGGCCCCTTTAATATTACGTCATGAGCTATTAAACAAGTAACAAACCTGCTCTTTGTAACACATCGAAGTGAGGGTTGAAAACAACGTCCAGTGGTTGACGTTGATCATTCTCCTCTTTTGTTGGACCAAGTTCTTCCTCGTACTCTTCATTCTTTTAAAAACTACAAATATTTATTTGACGGCCGTACTTGGTCATTCGGCAAAACTCTCAGCATTTCTACTGTACACAATTTCACACAAAAATCACATCCACAACATTTTACAATCACACTTGATATCTGCTGAGCGATGTGTTGATCACAAATGCATCTCTATGTTAGAAAATGAGCTTGAAAGGCTTCAACGTGCACCAAGGCAAGTGCTGCAAGTCACACACATGTATTCTTATTGATAATATCTCACTCGCCGCCTTCTCATTGGCCATCCACCAGACAGGCCAACGTATTTATCAATAAAAGTGCTTAAAAACACGCACACAAATACTGTGGTGTCTCGTCCAATCACTTGGGACCCTACGGAGAAGAATGTCTCAATGGGGTTCATAGTGAGGATGTGAGGATGAAAAGCGATGAAGAGGAAGGTAGCGTTGTGTTAACTGAAAAATAAAGCAAACTACAAGGATTTATAAACAGGGTTCTTGGAAATACTACACATACCACCAACATATAAAGTCTGCCCTGCGTAAATCCAATGCGTTAGTATCGATACAATCAATTGATTACCTTTTAAAACCATTTAAATTGATATATTTTGGTCCGGAAGGCTAAGTTGGAGATCACAGATCGATTCAGTTGGATCGTAGCTATTTTTTTAAGGATTAAACCACACACACAAAAATACAAAATTGCAAAAAAAAATTATGCGATAATAAAAAAAAAAGTTTTACAAATATGTGGAAAAAAAGTTTGGAATATAACGAGTAAAAAGTCAGAATTATCATTTGAGTCAATGTAAACACTTCCACACAAAGATCACTGTCACTCATTCTTTCTAGGGGCCTGCTATTAATTAACTGCATGGGTCATATAAATTAGAAAGAAATCACTAATGTTGCAAGAATAAAGTCCATAGAATTAGTAGACAAATGTCGTAATGCTCAAAAATAAGGAATATACTACAATAAAATGTAATATTTTTACAAACAAGTCTGTTATCAGACTAAACCAAATTACAATTAAAAAAAGACAGAATTTGCGAGAATGTCTTCATTTTAACAAGCAAAAATTGTACCCTTACAAAATGAATACATTTTTAAAAAAGACGTATTACACAACTCTCAAATAAAAAGTATAACATTAGTAAATTACGAGAAAAATGTTGGAGTGAAATGTTTTATAAAAGGGTAAAAATTGGTCTAAACTGAAGCTGATATTTAGAGAACAAAGTTATAATGTTACAAGGAGGTCTGTTACGAGAATAAAAAATGATGGTAGGAAAACCCCTAACCTTACGACAATAAAGTGTCAATTTCGAAGAAGTATAACACAAAACTCAAGTGAATAGTACACAATTAGCAAAATTACAAGAAAAATGTCTGGGGTGTATGTGTTATGAATGTGTCAAAATTATAGTAATAAAGCAAATGTTTCCCTGCATTTTCAATACTTCCAACAAGTCATTAGTTCAAGGTCGTGAAACAATCTAGTTTCAATTTGCAGAGGAAAATCTTCGACTTTAATATCAATCTCCCATCTTTGCATAATGACATTGCTGCAAACCGCCGCCGCTGATGCGTGAACGAGTCGGCTGACAGTTTTATAGCAATAACTTTGTCGATGAGATTAAGCTACTTAATACGTTTTCTCCCCTTACATTAATTGTTTGCACTCCATTGCCTGTAATGTCTCCGCATGGGCCCACCTCCCTCCTCTCGGCCCGCCGTGTGCGCCCATGCTGTGTGCCGAGACGGCGACTGCTACAAACGGTTTGATTTGAGTCCAAACCATGGGGGAATAACAAGAATTGGAAGGCGCCGAAGCAGATGGTAATGACTTCCCTCAACATCCCAAAAACTTTTTTGATCAACTTAATTGGACAACTTGGGCGAAGTTTGCGGCAAAAAGCGCTGGCTGCCGCCCACTCTCTAAATGCATTGTCATCAAGTATTCACACCTTATTTGTTTTAGAGCGAGGCCCTAATTGCAGTGCCCCAACGGCTTTAGATTTTGATGGCTAACATAACATAAAGGTGGTATGCTTTTCGAAGCAAAACTCTCTACTTAAGGAATAAATACTGAGAGGCATGCATTTACAGTACAGGTAGGAAAAATGCCCCAAGCAACAACAAGCAGGAAACAGCGCATAACCAGGGATTAAATCCAACATCTGCTGATGCTGTTGCATTCCACACTTCAGGCCGTATGCAACTGCAGAAGATTTCCAATCAAGTATTCAAAAGTGAAAGTTTGATTTATGATTGTTAAAGTGTCTCATTACGTCTGGTCCATTTAAAAAATGAGAGGCACATATACCAACTGTTGTAATTCCTCCACCTTTCATTTGGATGTAAATACGCTCAATTTAAAGCAAAAAGTCTGTACATCTTGTTCATTTTATTTAAAGTTTGTTTTGGTGGTGTTTAGAGCCAAAATGATGAGAATCGTTTCCATGTTCCAGTATTTATGGACCTGATTGTATGTTTTGTGGGAAACCATAATCTATTGTTTAAAAAAACTTTACCTTTGAGACCCACTTCCAAATGTTGTCATTTTCAGGCTCCAATAATGTCAATGTCATGCAAATGGCAAAAAGAACACATTTTGTATCTTTGTTTTCACCTTCATGACAGAAGGACTCATTTGTCTTTTGAGGTCAGTTTCTAAATTATATATGCATATGCTGTATACTGTAACTATTGCAGGAAACATTTTCCATTATAGTTTAATTTGCATGTCTCTGTCATCAACATAGGCATGTTCCATTTAATTGCCGCATTCTGTTCCTAATCAACCTGTTCTTTCACTGCCCAAATTATGAGCAGCCATGCACGATATTACAGGCTAGTAAAGAGTGTCAGAGAGTACCTGACCATAAAATGAACCAGGTACAGTATATAGGTCAAGGCATAGCAGTGTGACAGGAGGCTGAGTTAGTAGCAAAAACTCACAACTAGAGAACACAAGGCATCGCATTGCAATTCAAATGAGTTTTATTGGCATCCGCTAATCCATCACTGTTAAAAACGCCTGAACGATTTTTCCATATTCAAATTCCCAACTCGATTCCACTGTCGCTACCTGTTAAGTGCAACAGCGACACGTGCTCGGATCCTTTGGCGTCAATTAGGCGAATGTGCTGAACTGAATTGTAAAGGGCAACCTCGCCAATCGCCATGGCTTCTTTTCTTCTGATGTGCAGGAGGAGCCATACGTCATGCTTAAGAAGTCTGACAAGGCACTCGTCGGGAACGACCGCTTTGAAGGCTTCTGTGTCGACTTGCTCAAGGAGCTCGCCTCCGTGCTGGGCTTCTCGTATGAGATCCGATTGGTGCTCGACGGAAAGTACGGCTCCCAGGACGACAAGGGCCAGTGGAACGGCATGATACGCGAACTCATTGAACACGTAAGTGCTACATCCATGTTGTCCTTCAACTTTTTCCATCAAAGACAACAATCCTATAGAAAGAGCATTTGCTCTCTATAATGCTCTAAGTGGCCACCTGATGGCGCCAAAGCCCTGTCAAATAGGAAAGTAGTAACTGGTGTCAAGGGATTATGGTAAAGTGTAGAGGTGCAACACAAAACGATTAAGCGACAATTAACCAGCTTGTTGTACAAAAATGTATTACTTGAAGCACATAACATAATAACTGCCCATAAGATAGTAACAGCCCATAACGTAATAAATCTGCCCTTTTTAAATGTAATAGGCCCATAACGTAATACATAAGCTTTTTTAAGTCTGACATGAAATTAGAGTTATCTTGTCCTGTTTTAGGTCAACTGGGATTACCAAATGTACTTATGTTTGCTAAATGCCGGAATAATGAGAGAATTGATTTTCTAGACAATTGTTCATTACTTTCTTCAAAGTCAGAAATGTACATACGATAACATTACTATGCCTTCAAACATCTATCAATGCAAAACCCAGATGATGTCATGTATTTGGAAGCCCCTGATAGGGTTTATTGAGCAATTTTAAGTTAATTAGAGACACGACTGTGGCTGTATTTGAAGGCACATGTAAACATGCAGCTTCTTTGTGTAAAATCGTGGAAATAAAGTCAAAAAGAAATAGCTAAGACATCAGGAAGAGAATTGTGGGCTTGCACAAGCCTGGTTCATCCTTTAGTGGAATTTCCAAATGCGTAAAGGTGCCACGTTCACCTGGTCAAACAATTATATGCAAGTATAAACACCATGGGAATGTCCAGGCATCATACTGCCCAGAAAGGAGACGGGTTCTGTGTCCCAGAGATGAACGTACTTTGATCCTAGATGTGCATGTCTACCCGAGAACAAAAGCAAAAGACCTTGTGAAGATGCTGGCTGAAGCTGGTAAGAGTGTGTCATTATCCACAGTGAAACAAGTACTGTACCGACATGGGTTGATAGCCACTCTGCCAGGAAGAAGCCATGACTCCAAAAGAAACTTCAAAAAGTCAGATTACACTTTCCACATGCACACAGGGACAAAGACCTTCATTTTTGGAGACATGTCCTGTGGTCTGACAAAACTTTGGATTGGATTGTTTGACTATAATGAACATCGTTATGTTTGGAGGACAAAGAGGGAAGTTTGCAAGCCTGAGAAACACAATCCTAACTTTGAAATACAGACGTGGCAGGATCATTTTGTGAGATTGTTTTGCTACAGGAGGGACTTGTGCACTTCACAAAATAGAAGGCATCATGAGGAAAGAACATTATGTGGAACTACTGAAGCAACATCTTACGACATCAGCCAGGAAGTTAAAGCTTGGCCACAAATGGTTATTCCAAATGGACAATGACCTGAAGCATATGGCCAAACTGGTTACAAAATTGCTTAAAGGTGACAAAGTCAGTGTTTTAGAGTGACCATCGCAAAGCCCTGATCTCAATCTTATTGAACATTTATGGGCAGACCTGAAAAGGCATCTGCAAGCAAGGTGGCCTACAAACTTGGCTCAGTTACACCAGTTCTGTCAAGAGGAAGGGGCCAAAATTCTTGCCAACTATTGTGAGAAGCTTGTGGAAGGATATTAAAAGTTAAAGGCAGTGGTACCAAACACAAATGACATGTATGTAAACTTCTGACTTAGTAAGTAATGACAAATTGTCTTTGTTTGATTATTCTGGCATTTAGCAAATATAAATAATTTTGGTAATCCTAATGGACCTAAAACAGGAAAGGTTTAGTCTGATTCCATGTCAGACAGTGAATAAAAAAAATCATATCTATCTTTTTATTTAGTGTATGTAACCATCTGGTTTTGGAGTAGAGATTATGCTAATCATCAATTTGTATAGACAAATACATGGAGAGAGGGAGAGTGATAGAGACAGACACAGACAGAGAGAGTATGAACTTTCACTACTATATCCAAAAATAAAAAGTTAAATAAAGTGATATTAGTATATTCTTACGGTATAGGCTCAGTTATCCATCCATCCATCCATTATCTGAGCCGCTTCTCCTCACTCGGGTCGCGGGCGTGCTGGAGCCTATCCCAGCTGTCATCGGGCAGGAGGCGGGGTACACCCTGAACTGGTTGCCAGCCAATCGCAGGGCACATACAAACAAACAACCATTCACACTCACAGTCATGCCTACGGGCAATTTAGAGTCTCCAATTAATGCATGTTTTTGGGATGTGGGAGGAAACCGGAGTGCCCGGAGAAAACCCACGCAGGCACAGGGAGAACATGCAAACTCCACACAGGCGGGGACGGGGATTGAACCCCGCACCTCAGAACTGTGAGGCTGACGCTCTAAAGGCTCAGTTATAACATTTGCAAATAATGTTTTTTTTACCAGGCCAATAATGTAATAGCCAAAAGTTATTACGTTATAGTGTAGGTCCAGGACTTTTATTACGTTATCGGCCAGGAATTACGTTACGGGTCTATTATATTTTAAAAAGAGCAAATTTATTTTGTTATGGGCCGTTATTAAGTTACGGGCTTCTTCAGGGTGCTTTAGCTGCACCGTTTAAATGTCAACAGTGCTTTGGTAGTAGTCATTTGTGAACGAGACTAGTTGCTTGTTTCCAAACATCTCAATACTCGAGGTGCAACAACAACTAATTTAGTATCAAATTTTATCAACAGCTATTTTGATTAATCGTTTAGAGACCTTATTTGACTTATAGTTGTCCAAATCCTTTGACTGTCAGCCTCTCAGATAAATATCCTCAGATTTCTGTAGTCGTCCATGAAAGCAATCCAATGAATGTTTAATAAAAAAATTAAAAAAAGACATTTGCAAACATCTGCTTCTACAACGTAATTTGGAAAACAATGCTAAAAAAGTTTCCCCATTTTCTGTTTTTTTTTTTTTTTTTTTTTTTACAGACCAAACCAGAAAGTGAATCATAATCAGTCTACCTTTATGTATTTTCTGCACTGTCAATTTGAAATAATGGCCTGTTTTTTAAAATAAAAGTATGGAAATAAATATATATTTTTTGTAAGATTCATCGATTACTTGAAAAATAATCAACCGATTAATCGATTATTAAAATTATTGCTAATTGCATCTCTAGTGGTGTGATAAATCTCGACTGAAAGATTAACGTCTTTGTATATCGGGGAGTAGTTCAATTTAATCTGGGTTGTTGATGGAAGTTAATAAATCTTTCACACTTCTAGTGCATTTCTTTGAAATTAAATAATCTGTAAACCCTTTATTTCTAAGAGTAATTACATAAAATGAGTTTGAAATTATATTAAAGGGTTTGTGTGTGTATAGTGTCCATACACCACTTATCCTCATTAGGGTCACGTGTATGTTTTGCACTCACCTTCATACCTATGGACAACATGGAGTCTTCAATCAACCTCCCACACATCTTTCTGAGATGTGGGAGGAAACTGGAGTGCCCGGAAAAAACCCACGCAGGCACGGGGAGAAAATGCAAACTCCACAGAGGCGAGGCCGGATTTGAACCCGGTCCTCAGAACTGTGAAGTGGATGTGCCCAAGTCCACCTTTCCACCTCACATCTGTTTTACACTTGCAAATTATTTTATGTTCAAATACATTTATAATATGTTTTAAAAGTATGTTTTAATTGGGTTGAATGTGTTTACAGGTTTAGGGTTAAGTATTTTTTCTTCAAATACGTTTGCAATGTGTTTATTGCTGCGTAGTATTGCATGACCCACATAATAGATGGCATCCATCATCTTGTTGACAATGTGGTCAGCGTCGCAGCTGCCTGTGTCAAAACGAGACTTTCTTTGCATTTAAAAAACAAAAAAAAGCCTCCATTCCAAAGTGATGTAGGCAATTCTCTGCTGCCATTTCCTAAGTGTCCCCGTCATCAGTGCTCCGTCTTTGTGCTCGGTAGCCCCACTGGGTCAGCACTGTACTCAGCTGAAAACTTGTAATAGCTCAAATGTGAATTAGTGCCTGGAATGGTGTGGCAGGAGTCAATGGCTTTCTCACTGAAAAGGTTGAAGGAAGGTGGGCTACCTATCGCTGCAGCACTTTTTTCCACGTCAGTTTTTATTTATTTATTTATTTATTTTTGCTACACTCCCATGTTGATAACAGTAACCTTGAGGGGGAACAAATGGATGAGAAAAAGGCTGCAAATGCTGGTAAGGAATGAGTAAGCATGACACCATCATTTAACAGCACACAAGCTCTTTGTGTTAAAGCTAGCCACTATTTTTCTTGGTATATTATTTTAAAATAGAAAAAAATATATTTGTTCTCACAAAACCCACACAGGTTCGGGGAGAACATGCGAACAAACAAAAAAAAATAGTTTGTGTAATTTCACACCCGAGGAATTTCAGATACCCAATTATGTGCAGCCGATGTTTAAATAGGAATTTCTGGAATTTATACCCACAATAAAATTGTGTCACTGCAGTGCAATAGAAGGTGAATTATAGTGCTTAGTTATTGCTTTTCCCTGCACCTTTTCCACATGACCAAGAGTGCGTGGGATTTTTTTTTAGTCTGATCTATTTTGTGGTCTAGTGCTTTCTCCACCACCAGCACCAGGACCAGCACCCTTGTCTCTACGAACTAAGGCGAACAGAAACAAAAAGCCAAATATCTCACCACTAGTGAGTGGCAAAAATGGTAATAAACCTCCTCTACAATAAATCCTTCTTAGTCAAACACCTCAAAATGGTTTGATTTGGAATAGGCTGCAACAAATGATTGTTTTGATAATCAAATAAAGTTTAGATGATTTTAATCATTTAGATGAAATTAATCAGTGAATCAGATTTAAAAAAAAAAAAAAAAAAAAAAAAAAAAAATTCCATCATTCTATTCAAAATTAGGACTTTTCAAAATGCCAATGCAGAAAACATAAATTGATTATGATTCAGTTATTGGTTTGGTCCTTAACATCTGCAAAAATGTTGATTGTTGTTTTCCAAAGTGAAAGCAAATGTGTACAAATGTCTTCATTTGATGAACACACAGAGAAACAGTCTGCTTTCATGGAAGACTACAGGAAGATGAGAATATTTACTATTGAGAGGCTGAAATTCCGAGGATTTGGACAATTTTAAGTCAAACAAAGTCTCCAAATGATTAATTGATGATCAAAATACTTAATTAAATAAGTTAATTAATTATATACTTAATTAATTAAATACTTAACTCAATTAATTTGATAAATGATGAGTTGTCGATTACTCAAATTTGGAATTCAAGCAAAACTTGGAGCTCAAGCTATCATCATGTGTGACTTCACTACAAAAAATAAATAAATACACCAAAGAAAAAACTGATCTCAAGGTTAGATGCGTAGATCTCCAGAAAAGTCCGGTAAAATTCCTGTACTCCACTCTCCATTAACTACAATCCCTTTGTTGTAATGTAGCTAGATAAGCTACACGAACATTTTACAGTATAAAAAGATCACAGCTGTAGATACGAGACGAGGGGGTGCAACAGGGCAATATCATTCCTCCTTCCTGTCGGAGCGCACACATGCCGTACACTCATCAATCAGTTTCGGAATTATACAACACCGTTCAACTGACTGACAGCTTTTGAAGGGAGCAAGACTATTAGACTCAGATGTACAGTACGCCTTTATTCCTTACAAGAGCTGATCAACATTTGACAGAGGAAGACAGAGAGATGACAGCAACATTGAGATCGACGAAACGGCGGAGTGTTTATGAGACGTCAAGGCCGACGATTAGCATTGCACAGAAACTTTTTGCGTTGCCACAAAGAACAATGTGAAGAAAAAATATATATATTCGTATTTAATGATCATTAATGTTGCAAATCATATGAGCAATCTGAAATTCCATCGATCCATCCATTTTCTGAACCGCTTATCATCAACAAATCATCATCATCATCATCGTGGTTGAGCAAGCTCCTTAGCTCGTTAGCTTGCAGCTGTAATAAACAGTTAACTTTTCCTTAAGTGTCTCTGTTGTGTGGATCTACGCGCGGCACATAATGCAAGGCTGTGGAGTATTGGACGGAGCAAACGCCAGTCCACGAGTCCACTAGCGGCTAATACATACTAGCCAAGTCGCGAGTAGCAGGCCACTTGGCAGCGGAGCTGTCCAACCCGTGCATGGGGCCACAACAGCGATACTATCCCAAATAACACAAAACACTTGAGGGAAGATGCATTTTTCGGGTTGTAGGAAGAGCTTAATGGCTAAGTGTAGTGGTGCGAGAAATGGCTAAGCTATTATTAATAGGTAAGTCGCAATTCCAGCGAACAACCATCGACGGTGCTCGTTATTTATATAGAAGGGTGGGGCCTCATGTCAGAAAGTACTGAATACACACCAACCCATTGTCATCACAGAGCTAGTTTTTAGGCCCACCCAAAAAACCTAGCCAACTGAGTTGTTGAGTTTCACACTACAGCTCAACAATTCAGTAAAAAAAAAATTTCAGTTTTTGCACGTTTTCGGGAGTTAGCTTCAAACTTATTATCAACCTCTTTTTAACTGAAACTGTTGACTGACATTTTGCAATATTCAGTATCTTAAAATATTTCTACAGGAGGTATTCATTTTCACAGAACTAAAATCTAGCTGTTGCTTTTATTTTAAAAAAATTTAGTTAATGTCTTTTCTAAGTTCACACTTTGCAAAAATCATCCCCACAGGCCAGATTGGACCCCATGACGGGCCGGTTTTGGCCCGCGAGCCGTCCGTTAGACACGTCTGTGCTAAGCGATGCAGCGGGCCTCATTATACAGTATGTGATCCAGTCACAAAAGATGATGACCTCAATCATGCCATGATGCAAAAGCTAATAGTGCACTTGGCACGTCATTTGTTGTTTCCATGGCAATTAATCACGTTGTAGGAAGACACTGGAATTGGATCAGTGAACAGAGACGCCCTTGATTGAAGCCTGAACGGTGAGCTTGAGCAGGACCTCAAAAGTGGGGCAATTAAGGGAAATCAGTATTTTTACTTGTACAGGAAACCATGACGCAACATTCTTCCATTCTTAAATTCACTGCCATTGACAGCTTTAGAAGTCAAATATCCATGTTAACTGGGAAGGCTGGCAGTGAATGAGTTAACTCTAATAAGCTACCTAGTAACTTCATTCAATAAACCTTAATCAGATAAAATGCGGGACCACAATACTGAAGAGATGCATGGCACTTTTTAATCTTGAGTCACATTAACACGAAACTGAGCGTGACTGTGGGGTGTCCTTTAATCTACTTATTTTATTGTTTTATTTATTTTATCAAGTATACTGTATATTAACATATACAGTCGGTGATACAGTGGTCCGCACGCCTGCCTTTTAGTTCCGACATTCTGGGCTCAAATCTCGGCTGCGGCCTTCCTAAGTGGGGGTTGCATGTTCTTCCTCACACGTTCCAAAAACCTGCTTCTTGGGTAATTAAAGACTTTATATTGTCCATCAGTGTAAATATGAGTTTGAACGCTTGTTTGTCTACATGTGTGATAGACTGATGACGATTTATTAAGCCTGTAACGATGCGGTATCGAAACAGAAAATCGCAATAATCTAAGACATGAACCTGTCGCCTTTGAAATGGCACAACTGCGACACGCCTCTACCAAGTCCGAGAGTTTGTGTCTCCAGTCCAGATAGCCATATGAGCTCACAGTGCTACCAAAGTTAATGTAATATTATTCTAATGAATTAAAAATTTTATTAGAACAAAACGTAAGCATAGACTGAAGATATTTTTTTTTGCAGCAAGCCAATGTGACAAAATTTTCCAGTGATGGTCATCTGAGTGCCTTTTGAGCAGTACATTTCCTACAATATTTCACTGAAGTAACAATTGCATGACTCGAGAGACGTTTGACTCCAGATTTGGTCCTAAAACCACACATTTGTAAGCGTTGCTAGACATTTTTCATGTTTTTGCTCATGAGGTCACACAGTTGCCGCAAGCGTTAAGATGTGTCAGTTTGATCCTCATCGGAGGCGGCGGCAAGACGGCCTGACCCGCAGCCGGAGGGCCACGGGTTCAAGCGCCGTACTGGCAAACATGACTGTCCAGCCAAGCCAAAGCTGCCCTTCGGTAAATTACCACCGCACCTCAGCTCTGACACTCATTGCACTCCGTCATTAGCCCCGTGCGGTGCGTGGCCATATCGTCGTGTAGAGACAAATGTCACTCGTTGGCATTCTTGTGCCAGTAAGAGTGGCTCATCAAATGAATTAAATGTTAAGTGTACATGCGGCGGATTAAAAATGCATGAATCACTGTAACTCCATGATGGTGCGAGGGAGGGAGGTGATCCACAAGGACAACACCGCAAAGCTCGCCATCTGCAATCCCAGATAACGCCAAGCCATGTGGCACGCGACGGGACAGCGTCAGGTTATTTGGCTCATGCTGCATTGGAGCAGTGAGCAGTACAAGTACGTGCATGCATGTGTATTAGTCTATTGGGACGTCTGGAACCGGTCCGGTCCGGTCCAAACCGCATTTTGGCAGAGGAGTACCCACAGATGGACCCGGACACGATGTACAAATTTGAATAGTTTAAGAGAGACAGCAGAGGCTCAGCAGGACCACACTGCCACCTTTCAACCTTCTTGGATGCCACTGTGTCGCCATGACGATGGCCTTAGGCGCAAACAGGTCACAGGACAGAGCATACACAAAAAAATGTACAGCGTCCATATACGTTTTAATGAGGTCAGGTACTTTTCAAGTTTTTCCATAGCTATATAAAATTTAAAAAAACATCTATACCCATTCAGTTGGGTGACTAGCTTTCACAACAGCCTCAGCTGTACCAAAGCATAAAATAATAACAATAATACAATCATAAATAACCAAACAAAATGTTCTTTTCCATTCAAAATACACTATCACTCGCTTCTCATTGGCAGTTCCCATAGCAGAGGTGCAGAGTTTTATTGCACATGAGGGTTTCTGTATCTTTAGTAGCCACTTGGAAAAAAAAAAAATAAATATATATATATATATATATATATTGTGTATTTTCTAAGTGGATTCAAATTGCAATGTTCGAATTTTATAGTTATTTGGACGCTCAGCATTACATAACAACTTACTTTAAATTACTCACATTAATTTCAAAATTTCTCTTTTTGTAGCATACCTAATGCAATTTCAATAGTCCTTTAAAGTACCCAAAATCATTTAATCTATGTTCCCCCCCAAAAAAATTTGTTTACACATTATGGACAACAAAATTCATATCAGTGTGACAGAGTGACAGATTGATTGCTCATGAAGTGTATCTTAGACGCTATTCAAGGTTGTAGGAAGCATTATATTACAGCTGCTGATTAGTGTTTGAAGAACACAATTTACTGGTAAAAGACTGCCTATTCAATTACTGAATGGGTTATCTCAGACCCTAATTCTCAAAAGCATTGTGGTGGGATACGCTACAGAGTGATATTTTATAAAGAAAGTATTATTTCTAAGCTTTGTAGCAGCCTGAAAAACAATTGTAGGGGAAAAGACCTTATGGGAAGTGTAAAGAATGACTGTCATTGAATGCTAAATTAACAAAGGTATGATTTATTTTATAAAAGGTAAAGACCTGAGACACCTCTGGCGACTAAAAATATGAAAACCATCATGTTGTTTGAAGCATACACTGTAGCTGTTAGTAGATGAGAGAAGAGAGAATGAAGTCTCCTTTGACCAGTATGAGGGCGCCGGGCTCATGGATTTCATGATCACAACGTGCATGACATCACTCGCGTTTGCTACAGGCTAAATTTGAAAGTAAACAAGAAACTGGAGTTGAGTAACAGCTGGAAGTTCCTCTGTTGCTGAGTAACTCACAAACAGGAAGAGTAGTTCAATTTTCCAGTTCCATTTAGTCATCTCTCTCGCTTCACTTTGCTTTAAGGCGCCAACTCTCATTCCTTTCCACATTTCTTTCAGGATGGACTCGGCTACACGTTGATGATGCTCCTCACGTCGCAGCTCCTCTTATAGAAAACTGATTTTTCAATTGTTTGTAGACAAATAGCTGCATCGCTGGAGAGCCTGCCCACCCCTTAAGTTTGAAATTAAACAACCAAGTAAATATTATTGTATCTATCTATTTTTGAAAATATGTCTGTAAGTGAGACCTTCTGAATCTTGCTGAATTGTTACATCACAGTGGGGCTATTTATCATAATTACCACGCTCACAACAAGTTTCTCATCCAATAACTTGGCAGCTAGGCCGGGCAACGATTCAGAACAAATGAGCCAATTTTATGTCAAAGGGTAAGCAGAGCTGCAGTGCGAGCACAAATTCCTGTTAGCTAACAGTGTTACCAGCGTGAGCTTCTGATAACTGGCACATAAATGTGACCCTGTATGAAATCTGCATTTTCCTTCCGTAGCTGCTTCCAAGAGTGTCCCTTCTCGCTTGCTGTAGTGTGAGTGTGCTTGGGAGTGAGCTCCATCATAAACTAGACTACAGTCAACAGAAGCGTACTCATTCAGCCCTCATTTGCATTTACAAATAAAAAAAATGTTACAGACATAATACCTTAAAACAATAGAAAAGCATTTTACGCAGCAAATTTTTAAAAAGGTTTTGGGTCACGCTACCGCCCCTGCTTCCCCACAGCCATGACACCCTGTGGGCCGCACATATTGCCCATGCCAGAATCAGCCACTGGATACAAACAAAAAGTCCATCCAAAGGCAATCGGGAACTATGATGATCTAATGATGTTTTTATGTTCCACAGAGGGCTGACTTGGCGGTGGCTCCCCTCACTATCACCTACATGCGTGAGAAGGTGGTGGACTTCACAAAGCCCTTCATGAGCATGGGCATCAGCATCCTGTACCGCAAGCCAAACGCCACCAACAACGGCTTCTTCTCCTTCCTCAACCCCATGACGCCTGACATTTGGATCTACATCCTGCTGGCCTACCTGGGTGTCAGCTGCGTCCTTTTTGTCATTGCCAGGCAAGTGAGAAAGCCTCGGGCCCCCGCAACCCCCACCTCCATCCTCCCAGTCCTTCAAAACATCTCCATGAGGTCTTTGGCCAGACAAAGCCATTTGGTCTGTCATCACCGCAGCTAGTGAAAACGAGTACGCAGGCCGGTCTCACACGCCGCGCTTAGCTGCAGTATGCTGTATGGCGCAGGAGGCGGTTATGCGCACACGGCCCAGTGGTGCTCCGAGAAGCAGAGGAAAAAGCTTGAGTCGGCTTGGAAAAAAAATCCTTTGAATTAGAAGCTTGCAGGGGAAAAAAGGTTTCAAACTCAAGCTGGATGATTAAATACATACCTGATGATGAAATGATCTCAGTGACGGCTATTTACAGTCATCGTCGGCTTTTTATGAATGTTTTTGATTGGCTAAGCCAAATCTCATTTGTAAATGTGTTGGTTTTTTTTTCTTGCGTTTCCTGCTGCTTTTCATGCAAAGTGGTGCTTTTGCGAAAAAAGCAGGCAATGTGATGAGGATGCTCAAGTGCAAACAGCTGCACTCCCCAGCCGCTCGTTTTGTCGGGAATCATGGAGGAGACTTCACACACCAACGCAGATAAAAAGAAATAATCGCAAATTGGGATATCAGGTGGCTGCCCGAGTTAGCTAAAAGGTTGTCAAAGTGCATCGTGGGAGTCAATAAGAAGGGGTGAGTGCACTTTGGCTCGAGGCTGACACGACTTATTTATAAAGCTAAGGGGGATTCATAGGATGGAAGACAATACAAAACATAACCTCAAATTTTCTGAACAGAGATTTGCATCTGCATCATATTATGAAACAATTATTCCACACTAACTGTCTCCTGACAAGAGAAAAAGCTACAAAACATTACAACAAGTAGATTCATATTTTTTGTTGTTATTGTAACCATGACAACAAAAGCACAGTTATTCTGAGTGTTAGCAAAAGAACATTTTTAAAGTATACTCAACAGATATTTGTGTGCTGCTTGCAGTCATTAAATATAAAAATAGCAATAATATTGAGTTCTAGTAGTGTTTTTGTTTTTTTGGGGTTAAAGTGAACCTAAAGTCAACAAAACCATTTCTAATTGTGGTACATAGGAATGTGTTAGGCATTCATAACACTGTTACATACACCCTACAATGTCCCCAATGTCTAAATGGGTACAGTATCAATAATCAGGGGTGCACATAACAATTTTGCTTGTTGCTAATTTTTTTCATGATCCACTGACCTCACTGGATGTATTTAAAGAGTTACAAAATGGAACCGCACACTCAGCTGATTTGTGCAGTTCTCTCGGGCAGCGGTCCCCAATCTTTTTTGCAACATGGTTTCACGTCAAGACAAATTTTGATGGACCGTCATAGCTGATGGCAGTAAACGCAATACAACTCACTTCACAACAAGCTGCAGTTTGACAAATAGTGAACATTTCAGCCAAAAAGAGGTTTCAAGCTGTTTAATGCCAATCCCAGTCTATGTTTACTGTAAAGGTAAACAATAAAAGAGAATTACACGTTGTGTATTTAAAACAAGCAAACTACATTGTCTTAAGAACGCCCCGCTAGCTTAATGCTGAAATTAATGGAAAATACCATTGAGATGCTAACGTTAGCATTGTTATGATTTTACAACCCTTTAAGCAATGGATATTTAAACACAAATTGCAAAAACACATAGACAAATAATGTAACAATACTTACAGGCATATATTCTTTATCGTCTACGAAAAACAAATGATATTACTGCATCTTACTGAGTCACTTACAGTAGAAGAACTACTATTTTTCGTTTGTGTCTGCATGACTACCAGAAGGAGCAACAGATGGAATTTGATTGTAGCATTAAATCATGATGCCCAAACAGTTTAATGCTTTACATTTAATTATGTTATTACTCTATGTTTTCATAAATTACAATATAATAGAGTGTTATTTTCCTCATTAAAAAACAAAAACAAAAATATTTGGTTTTTGGTCGGGGGGAAGGATGGAACGGATTAATGGCATTTTCATTCATTACAATGGGGAAAGTTTATTTGAGATAAGAGTGTTTTGAGTTACTAGTGTGGCCATGGAACAAATTAAACTTGTGTCTCAAGGCACCACTGTACTTATATTAGGAATGACACAAAACTGCTCTAGTTACTTTATTTTATTTTTAGTTTTCATTGTGTTCTTCTTTCATCGTCTTTCATTCAATGTCAGCTCTTGGTTGCACTTTTCACCTCCCAAATGCTCTGGTAACTTAGCAATTACACACATATTTAATGTGTGTAATTAATATTGTAAATTGTAAATAATAAGTGTTGTATTTGTACTCTTAAGGCCATTGAATATGCATTCAACGGCTCGTGAAACTAACATCAGTGTCTATGTGATAAAACAGTCTGCTAACCTATTCGACTGCCGGGCATGTCAATAGATTGACATTTAATGGATCATGTGGATAATACACTTTTTCAGTCAGCTCAAGCTCTCCCAAATGAGAACTGACGTGATCTACTTGAGCTTTCGCCGTATTCGCCCTGATCACATGAAGCGTTATACTGTAGTTATTATTTATCAAAAGGACAAAGAGGGCATTCACTACATTTCGCGGGAGATGTCTAGCGATTCTTCATATTTATCCAAATAACTTTCAAAAGGGTAAAAAGCGTGACATTTTAGATGTTTTATCTCAGCAGCTGCCGCCAAGAATGACTTAGACGGTAAAAACAAAAAAAGGTAATATTTACAGCCAGTAAATGGCAGCGGACTGCGCGACACATGCTTTATTTATTTATGCATTTGTTTTTCAAATGTGACATTTTACGCCCTTGTCAAAAAGTAGAACAAAACAAGTTTTATTGCATTGCAGGGACAAAGTCAATTCTCTCTCCTTAAACAATCCACAAAAACTATATGAATTATAATTTAACTTGGATTATTATTATTATATAAATCACAAGTTAAATAATAAAGCTTACTATCTATCTATCTATCTATCTATCTATCTATCTATCTATCTATCTATCTATCTATCTATCTATCTATCTATCTATCTATATATATACATGTTTTGATTGAGTTTTATTAATTTAACATGAAAAGGTTTAAAATGTCAATTCTAAAAATGACTGGTTACTAAAACTGATTTCCTTTTTGAATATGGTTTTATTTATGAGTACTCATTTGGATTTATTCAACTTGTTCATTACGTTAATTTGGAATGTGTTTATTGTAAATTATTTATAATATTAAGCAACTCCACAGTACACGACAATAATAAACCTATTGTGTAATTTGTGTCAATCAAAGCTGAGTGTTTTTTTTGTAGAATCATAGAACTCTTGCATTATATAGTGCAGGTGTACCTAATATTGTGACTAGCAAGTAAGAACTGATGTTTTAGTCAGACAGTTCTTTCCAAAAGTGATATGCGGTAAGTTTGCAAATGCAACTGCTCTCCTACTTTTACAGACTTCCTGTCGCAATAGATTTGTTACTCTTCTGTTCAAACATGACATGACTGAACAAAGTAGCTCATGAAGTCTCAGCACAGACCCGAGGAGGGTGATGATGTTCAAAAAGTAAAAACTTGTGCTTTGGATATTAATAAAAAAAAAAAAAACTTCCTTCCTTTCCAACTTCAGGTTCAGCCCATACGAGTGGTATGACGCCCACCCTTGCAACCCAGGAT
This sequence comes from Phyllopteryx taeniolatus, assembly GCF_024500385.1. Lineage (NCBI taxonomy): Eukaryota > Metazoa > Chordata > Actinopteri > Syngnathiformes > Syngnathidae > Phyllopteryx > Phyllopteryx taeniolatus. The sequence continues at coordinate 12,037,532 of NC_084507.1, read as the reverse complement.
CTGACGTGGTGGAGAACAACTTCACGCTGCTGAACAGCTTCTGGTTCGGAGTGGGCTCCTTGATGCAACAAGGTACAGCATCAGACATGGCATCGCGCACACCGTTGCGCATGCCATTGTGCCCTTTGCTGTCAAAAACAATCCCATCACTCCACCGTCCCACCCTTTGTCTCCAACCTGGTAGCTTGCACTTCCTGCCTCTCTAACTGTCAGGCTGCAGATTTATTTTTTCTCACCCACCCCATTCGTCGATTGTTTTTTGGCGAGATGTTCATCCGCCAAGAACGAGCGGCGTGGTGCTCCGTCTTACATGACATAGCAGGGTGCTTGTCACCCACCTGCTGTTTAAAAAAAAAAAAAAAAAAAAAAAAAAAGATACAGGAGGAAGGGGGAGCCTTGTGAGGCATTGTCAGGCATGGCTAGATAGTGTTGCAGCGTTTATTTCCTGTCATAAAGCCTGTCTCTGACCCTGAGCGAGTGCCTTCAGGGTGCCGGGGACAAGAAAAAAGGGGACGTTAAGGAAGATGTTTGACAAATGCCGGCTGTGAGCCATGCTGCAACTGGCAGGTGTGATGGATTCAGAGAGGTTTAATTGCACTTAGAGTTACCCGCTGCAGAATGTCCATATGTCTCACTTGTATTTAAAATGTCTGACAATCAGTGATGCCGGTAACACGTTACAAAGTAACACATTACTCCAAAATACCGCCATTTTGAGTAACGAGTAAATTAACACTTTTCCCAGGAAAGTAATTAGACTGCAGTTACTTAATTACTTTTGCATCAACATCGCTCACAGGTACTAATTTGTAGTTGGTGATTCAAACAAAGAGGAGTCCAGCTGTGCAGAAGGATTTCACAAAGACTGCTCTCTTCTCTTCTCTTCTCTTCTCTTCTCTTCTCTTCTCTTCTCTTCTCTTCTCTTCTCTTCTCTTCTCTTTTCTTTCTTTTTTTTTTTTTTTTTTTTTTCTCAACAATTTGAAGAAAGCGATTGGGAAGTGATTGTTTCTTACACAATGCACAGTGACGGTGCAGTACCATATAAGTCCAAAGAAATGCACGATTTCACTTTCGCTACACTGTTTTGTTTTGTTTTTCCTTAGTAAAAAGTGTATTTGATTGTCGTTACCTTTTTTATTTGCACATTAAGAACACAGTTTTACTAGCATGTTAAACGAGCAATGCATTGTGGGTTAATTATTCATACCGAAGTGTGCGGTCATAAATTGCTCATGGAGGTAAGGACTGACCCACTGAAGGACTTTCTTTACTTAATAAGGGGAAGAGAAAGAGAGAAAGAGAGAGAGAGAGCTGCCCGATGACAGCTGGGATGGGCTCCAGCACGCCCGCGACCCTAGTGAGGAGAAGCGGCTCAGAAAATGGATGGATGGATGGGTGGAGTTATAGCCTTTCTCGACCTCTTTGGCTTCATTTATAGTTCATATGGTAGAAGCACTACACTCGTACTGCGTCGCGAAGTCGACTACACGTGACTAGGTGATTTCGTTAAAAGCAAAACACAAATAGTGGGAAGTTCACTCTAAATAATACAGAATGTCCGTAAAACCTGTTTACAATTCAACAAATGTATTACAAACACAACTGAATGGACAAACCTGTGGAGGGGGTAGAGTTTTGCTTTTTAAAATTTCTTTTAACAGATTAAAGTTTTAAGTGGGTGCTCAGTCCCTACTACAAATACTGCATTTACTTTTTGTAACAATATGTTTGGTGGTGTGCCGTGAGATCTTTCTTATGTCAAGTATGTGCTTTGGTGAGATCTTTATGTCAAATATGTGATTTGGCTCAATAAAGATCAGGAAATACTGCTATAACATACAAGTATATCAATGAGTGGCTTTTAAAGGGATCAGGTTGGAGTAAATTAAAACCTTTTCTGTAGATGTCTTAAATGAGGAAAGGGACAAGGAATTCAAGGTATCATTTAAACAGAAAGGTAAGCAAATGGAGGGATTGTAAAATCAATACCAGAGCGACAAAAATAAACAAGGAATGTCAAACCTTAGAGTAACAAAACAAATAAAGGAGGTTTTTATCAGACTCTGCAGTGGCTCTTTTCCCTGTCAGGACGGCAAACACATTCGGCAATTCATTAGGCATGTCGACTCGGTGGTGAAACAGCACAGCGGTTCTGCCAATTTGCTGGTGCAAGGCACCAGGAAGGCTTTGAGTGCACTGCCGAAGAGAATCACAGCCAAATGAGCTTGTTAGATGCCAGTATTATTAAACTAAGCATGCCTGAAATCTCCACTATGATTTGCAGTATAGGCACAATGCCTCCAGATGCGATTAATCTCATACTGATACCGGAGCTGTGATAAATGATAGATACAGTATAGACATTTTCAATGCATGTACTGTAATTTCTCATGTATAATGCGCACTTTTTTTCCTCAAAAAATTGTCAAACGTAAATAGTGCGCATTATACATAAGTATAGGGGAAAATGGGAAATAAACTCACATTTTATAAATGTATGCAGCCATCGAGAGGTTATGAAAAAGCTGTACACTTTGATTCCAATATGCCATCGCCACCAAGAGGTTATGAAAAAAAGTGTACACTTTCATTCTAGTATGCCACCGCGACCTAGAGGTTATGAAAAAGGTGTAACATACACTTTCATTCCAATATGACAGAGGTACATATGACTGCATATATGTACAGTGGTGCTCATAAGGTTACAAACCCTGGCAGAATTTGTGAAATATTGTTTTTTTTAAATATGACTGAACAACAATCATAATTAATTTCTTTATGTTTTGTTTAATGATATAATGGCGGGGTATACCCTGAACTGGTTGCCAGCCAATCGCAGCGCACATACAAACAAACAACCATTCGCACTCACATTCACACCTACGGGCAAATTAGAGTTGCCAATTAACCTACCATGCATGTTTTTGGGATGTGGGAGGAAACCGGAGTGCCCGAAGAAAACCCGCGCAGGCAAAGGGAGAACATGCAAACTCCACACAGGCGGGGCCAGGGATTGAACCCCAGTCCTCAGAACTGTGAGGCAGACGCTCTAACCAGTCGTCCACCGTGCCTAATTTGAATCCCATTAAAATAAAATAAAATGTGTTTTGACTGGTCCTTCATGTTTTCTTTAAAGAATTGTATATATCTTACAAATTCTGCCTGGGTAATCAAACATATGAGCACAACTGTGTGTTTTCTCATTTACTAAATAAAAGTAGAGCTGTGAATTTAAAAATAAGAGCAATTAACTAAAAAGAAAGTATTACGTGTTCAAATAAAGTGCTTAACTTCAGAATAATTCTTTGAAAAAACAAACAAAATACAGATAATCATGTTTTGATCATATGGGTTGAAGCAAAATCATGTATTGTGAAAATGCACTATACATAGGTAGAAGGGTTTTCCAGAATTTTGAGGTCAACTTTGGGGGTGCGTATAATTCATGGGTATACCACTAGTATACAACCAAGGCAGAGCGATGGAGAAAATATGGTAAATGGCTTAAAAGGCTAGCCTTCTTCTCTACCGTGATAGTTTGATTGTGTGAAGTGTCAGTCAAACAGTTGTCACTTGAGGTAAGTCGCTTGGAGGGGAGATAGAAAACGCTGACCTTAATTTACATTTCAACGGGTAATTTAATTAAAAATTAACGTGATGGAAATTCAGACATAGTTAACATGATCATTAAGGGTTTGGCTAATTAACTGACTTTTCTGTTTATCAGATTAATGGCCACACACTTGCGCTTTTGGTGCTAAATAGATAGCCCACTGTAGAGTTGACATCTGCTAGCAGGCTAGCCATTATATTTTGCTAAACTACAGACAACCCATTAAGACAACCCAACCAAACAATTTATACATAGAGTATCTGCGAGAAAATTAAAGGTTTGTTCCCAGTCTCTCCATTTAGAAGACTACCTCGCTAGGTAGTCTTTTTGTCTCCTCTGTAGGCCATGCAACTATTTAGGACATCAACTTGGTTTTTCTTCCTTACCCACAGATTTCGCTGGATGAACGGTGATTTTTTAAAATAAAAAATAAAAAAATTTATATATGTCTGTCGGCGCAACCCCAAACATCAAGTTTTTGTCATCGTCTTCAGTTCAGGTTAGTGGTAGTAAATTGCTTCCTGCCATCCGGAAATACTCTGGTATCTATATCAGAAACATTCAAAGGTCTATATGATACAGTATACAATGGCATGTACCACATGGTGTACGCTGGTATTCACTGCAAAGTGTAGTTTGTTGTCACATTCTCACTGCGCTCGTCTGCCAACCTTGGCGACAGGAGCTGATATGGAAGCCATTTCCTTGACGTGTTTAAAATGCAAATGGCTTTGAGTGGAAGAAAAGTAAAAAAACAAAACAAAAAAAAGACTAAACTAGCAGCTTGTCTGTGGGAGTGAGGTGTCACAGATAACAAAGAACAGAAGACGATGAGGTGCAAACACAACAAAGCACTCAATGTGGTCTGCATTTGACAACAAACAAATGTCTGATGTCTGTTTCCTGCTACCTTGACTCGTTGAAAAATGCATTTCAAAATATGCTTGTTTTGGTTGTTACTTAAGCTAAATTGTTTAAAATTGAGGCATTAAGATTCACTTCCAGTTGGGTTTCATTCACAAAAGTCATGAAGAACAGGTAACAAGAAAGATAAACTGCGCTAAAAAGCAACGTTCCCGCTAATACATGGGGGTAGCTTTGTTTGTAGTGTTAGCATTTCAAGTCCACAGATACCATTTCTTTTAACAGTCAAAGCTAACACCACACCAGCAGGACTTAGGTGGAACAGCAACGAGGTTAAAGGGAAGTAAAATTTTTACCTTTGACATTTCTAAAATTGTATAGTCTTTGCCAAACTTTTCATACATGAACTTGTTTTTATTCTAAAAAATTGTTTTGCTTTTAACATGCTATGTAAGAAATGTTCACCTTTTTATTCTGAGACAATCCACACTAGTTACTAAATTAATACTTAAAAATGTGCACAAACACTGGGCACCTCTCTTTTAATACCTCTTTGTTTTTCTTTCCAACAAATTTAGCTATGGAGATCATGGCTAACAATCTTTCCAAGACAATCCATGCTAGTTACTAAGCTAATACTAGAAAATTAACCTAGCTTATCATAACATTTGCACACTTCTCTTTTATAAAAGGGACACTGGCCAAATTGATATGTAAGACTCGATTGGGAGTAATTAATTAATTCAGCTGGGAAAAGCACCTAAAATACCCCTTCATTTAATTTGTTACACTTTTACAGCTAAATTTTGCATCGAATGGGCGCGTTCATATTGGCCACTGATCACGGAAGTGATATTACGAAATTGTCCACTTGCCGGGGTCGTCATAGACAATGCTTGTTTGAACAATGAAAAGGAGTCAAAAAGCAAAGAATTCCATACCATATAGCAAGATTTGGTACAGTGTTGGACAAAAATAACTTTTGGCATGCACACTGGTGTTGTCTGCCATGAAAAGGATATTTACACAGACCTCGGGGCAAGGATATGCAAGCCGATGTGTGTAGTCATGTTACACACAGGTCAATTTATTCTTGGCAATTGTTTACAATCATGAATGCAGGTTCCAAGTAAAGAGAGACCAAAATGAAGACGAAGGTAGGCACAGGAAGGCCACATTCACAATTACATTGCACAGACCATATTTATTCATTTAACTTCGCAATTAATTAGCAAGTTAAGCCAGCCGCCATGATTGTTCATACTATGCATTACGGTAACACGCCGCCAATGTGCTGCAAGGACCAACTTCAAAATAAAAGACTAACAAAAGCCTAAAGGTCTCTTTAAAGGCGCATTGGGCCACGTGGCCCCTATGCGTCACTTGACGTGCACACGGCAAAAATTGTTGCTGCACGTAGAATGCTGCGAAGATCATCACTCGTGATTGGTCCGTTTTAGTCACATGCTGTGATGACGTACTCAGCGTTCCCTTTGGTTCTACATGCCACCTATGCCGACGCCTTCTTGATCGATTTTGCAGCATAATTAAACATATCATCTGGTCATCAAGGTCCATTTGTTCAAGCAGACACTGTTCCACGGTCGCCATTGTTGTTGCTTTGTTCCTTGTTGCGTAAAGGAAAGTAAAAACAGCTACCGGAAATGGCGCAAAAATGCAGAGGAAACTGCACCCTGTGGTGTCCTAGCCAATACTAGCCGTAGCGACACCCCCGACTTGGAGAACTGCAGTATATTTTCAAAACAGCGTGCGTGGGTTGCGCGCGAGTATAAAGGCAAACTGCATGCGGGGTAGCCGCAGTGATGTCAGTGCGGTCGCCGCCCGCACGAGTATAAAGAAGCCTTAACAGGGTGTTGACGTCCATGTATTATTTATTAGGCTTTTATTTTGAAATTGTCCCTTGTGGCATGTTGCCAGCATGTTACCATTAATGCATAGTATGAACGATCGTTCTGGAGGCTGGCATGACAAAGTATTTAATGCCTGAAAACACGACATACAACACTGCATCTTCCTCATTCGAAGTACAATAGCTATGGGCCAAGTGTGTGTGTGTGTGTGTGGGGGGGGTGCATACACAAGTCTTTCCTGATTGAAATACAATCCGCCAAAGTGGCTAGTGGGAGTGGCAGTGTTACCCAGCACTGCTTAAATTCACCCCCATTTTGGTTAAATGTTAAACCCTGCTTGTTACTAAGCTAATATTACAAAAATGTGCCTAGTTTAACAATGGCCTGCTAGAATATACCCAGCTTTTGCTTCACACTATCTCGTTTTTCCTCTCTAACAATTTAGCTTTAAACACAATCTTTCCAAGTCCACAATAGTTAATAAGCTAATACCAGCAAATTATCAGCAATTACCAGCTATTATTAATTATTAAATAATCATATCATAACCATTGGGCACCTCTTATTCATTAACTAGAAGCAGTAGTGTTCTGCTCAAGACCACACTATCCGAGACCAGAACTCACCGAGACCAAAACAAAGACCGAGACTTTTGGGAGATGGGACGGAGTCAAATCCAAGGCCGAGACCGAGACCAAGACCAGGACAAGCTGAGACTGTGATAAGACCAAAACCATATAAATCAATTTTAAAAATCATGACAAATTTGAACAGTTAAAGAGCATTACAATGCGGTACAATTTGAAAACAAAATTCTGTTGAGTTAGATTTTTATGCTGATCAAAACTAAAATTGGCATCCTGATTCCAAAACTGCAGTCAGCTTTTTTCTAGCACGTCACGTTTCCCCTTCAGATACCCTCCAGATAAGCAAAATTCCACTGATTAGCTGTTGTAAGACTTGCCAGTTGATAACGATTGGACTCATCTATAGCTACGTGGCAACTTGTTTGTGCAGTTACAATTGAGAGAGTACGATGAGAGGTGTGTGCAGCTCGCAATAGGTCAGTACAAACTATAGCAAAAGCTAGCATAGTAGGAATTAAGTGGATTTGTGCTGGCTTTTCGGGCATACCATTGTGAGTTCTATTTCGTTTTATGCTGTTTTTCTTAGTTTTCAAAGCTTGTAATTATTCCATCTTAGTGTTTATTGACGTAGATACGTACATTGTACATATTTTATTAAGAAACCGGGGATCCTATAGTTCAAAATTTGACATGATAGAGAAAAACTGAGACCCCTTTTGGATTCTGCACCCAAAAATTTGTTAAAAAGAGCTGTCAGAAATTGTGTTCCCCAGTGTTATCTATCATTTGAATTTTCTTCACCCAAAAAGACTGTCTGCAACTCTTTCAACACACATGAAAAATCTCAAATCCTAAGAATGTTTTTTCAACTAAATTGTTCCAAAAATATACATCTTGGCGGCACGGTGACCGACTGGTTAGAGCGTCAGCCTCACAGTTCTGAGGACCCGGGTTCAATCCCCGGCCCCGCCTGTGTGGAGTTTGCATGTTCTCCCCGTGCCTGCGTGAGTTTTCTCCCGGCACTCCGGTTTCCTCCCACATCTTAAAAACATGCATTAATTGGAGACTCTAAATTGCCCGTAGGTGTGACTGTGAGTGTGAATGGTTGTTTGTTTGTTTGTGCCCTGCGATTGGCTGGCAACCAGTTCAGGGTGTACCCCGCTTCCTGCCCGATGATAGCTGGGATAGGCTCCAGCACACTCGCGACCCTTGTGAGGAAAAGCGGCTTAGAAAATGGATGCATAGATGGATATACATCTTTGTATGTATTTAAAGATGATCTGTGAGTAAAGAAAGTTTACGAGTGCTGCTAAAACTACAAAGAGTGAAAAAAATAGCTAATTTAGTTGATTTGGCATAAGCTAAAACCAAAGTAAAATACTGTTAAATAAAGACAATTTAAAATGGAATTAAAACCGCTTTCCACAAATATTTATCTGAGAAAGGCAAAATTTGATTCGCTGGTGTTACTTAACGTTAGCTTACCTGTGCTTAACACCTGTGTTAGTAGTTAATAACGTACTTGTTGTTAGTAACGTACTTGTTGTTTTATCCAGTGCTTGTCCATATTATCACAATCGTAAAGTTGAACTATCAGTTCTGGTCTCGCCGGAAAATCCAGAGTCCGGCTAGTCCAAGACCGAGACAAGACCAAGTCTTTTGGGAGTCGAGTCCGAGACAAGACCTTCAAAATAGTGTTACAACAATACAAAGCACGCTTTAGGTATCACAGCTTGTTTTTATAAAATGTAGCTTTTGGACACAGTAGATAACAAACTTGCTTTCTACAGGCATTCCTGTGAGGGCAGCACTCATAGCATATTGCATATACTGAAACAGTTCCTCTTGGAAAAACAAACATATTGACGTTTTTTTATAACCCTGCCACCACATGACAGATCCACTTTTTGCATTTGTTCCAGAGTTCCAATGCACCTCTAAACACTCTGTATACCTTCCCCCCATTGCTGACAGCAGCTTTTTACGGCGTGGAATTTAATCCTGTCGCTTCTTGCGGTTTTCAGCACAACCGCGCAAAGGCACGCGGCTCGTCACTCCCTGCAGTCACAGTGAATTAAGGGATGACAGCGTCTGTCCCTTGTTTGTAACCACATCGAGCCTCTGTCAAGTCACAAAGGACGAATGCAATCAAATTTGGTGGAAGAGGTTAAAGAGCGGAGCACTCCGCCCACCTCCTTCACTTTCCATCCCTCCCACCCCCACCCCACCTACATGGGCTTGTTACTCTTCAGAATTGCTGTCATAAATCTTCGCGGGAAAGTAACACAGTGTACACAGACCGCAAGGGTATTTTAAAGGTTGTCAGAGATGAGATATAAAGTAACTTTAGCATCAGTCAGTGGGCCATTGGTGAGGGTGAATTGCTCTGTGGAGGAGATACTTGGGTTTACGGTCCAATGACGATATACTGTACACAGTACTGTAATCCTGGAATACTACTCATGGAAGAACATAGAATGATACCTGAATAAATGGTCCGGGTTTTATTTGACATATGGTATGTTGTATCTAATGTTTTCACAGATCAGTCCAACAATAACTGACATAAAATTTACTGAAGAATAGTAAGGGCTGGACTTCAATTCGTTTTGTATTATTGTCCTCATGAGAGTCACGGGTGAGTTGAGCCAATCTCGGCTAAATTTGGCCGAGAGGACTGGCAGCCAGTCAATCGCAGGGCACATATCGACAAACCATTCATTCATGCTCACATTAACACCTATAGACCATTTAGCTTATTTTTTTCCTTATCGAATCCACTCATTAGAATCACTAATTAATTGCACACAATGTTCAAGAACCCAGCGTATAGACTTAAGGTGTCAATGATGCACACTTACTGTATTGACTGTCACTGAGTTTTACAGGTTTTCCGAGAACTGCATAAAGACTTTTATATTTCTGGTGTAAATCTCTAAGTGTGATAAAGTTATACAACCCTGATCTGCTTGCTCTGTTGCAAAATGTTTCCCTCTTATTCGTTTTACTTGTAACACTGCAAAATTATTTCCACCGACTAATTAACAAACATGGGGGTGATTGTCCTTGGTCAGGTAAATATTTTTAGAGATGAAAAGGCTCGAACAGCATCTGGCTTGTGCGCAGGCTCAGAACTGATGCCCAAGGCCCTGTCGACCAGGATCATCGGTGGAATCTGGTGGTTCTTCACGCTCATCATCATATCGTCCTACACGGCCAACCTGGCGGCGTTCCTCACCGTGGAGAGGATGGACTCCCCCATGGATTCCGCCGACGACATCGCCAAGCAGACCAAGATCGAGTATGGCGTGGTCCGTGATGGTGCCACCATGACTTTCCTCAAGGTAAGCTACAAATGATGGTCATATTAACCGTGTCGTACTATATAAACCAATCAATTTGTTTCAGTATAAGATCTTAACTACCATTGTAAACACACAAAACACAGAATCCAGCGTAAAGCACTGGCTTACAAACTGGGGTCCCCTGAGCCATAGCTTGGGGTTCCGCAAAATAAGTTGCGATAAATGATTATATCATATCATATATCATATAAGTGAAAGGGACTAGATATAGTCGGACTCGCCTCCTCGCACAGCTTGGGCTCTGGTACCAGTCCTCTAGAGAGGGGTTGGACTCTCTTTCACTCTGGAGTTACCCACGGTGAGAGGCGCCAAGCAGGTGTGGGTTTACTTATTGCTCCCCGGCTCGCCGCCTGTACGTTGGGGTTTACCCCGGTGGACGAGAGGGTAGCCTCCCTCCGCCTTCGGGTGGGGGGACGGGTCCTGACTGATGTTTGTGCCTATGCACCAAACAGCAGTTCAGAGTATCCACCCTTTTGGGAGTCCTTGGAGGGGGTTCTGGAGAGCGTTCCCGCTGGGGACTCCATCGTTCTGCTGGGGGACTTCAATGCTCACGTGGGCAATGACAGTGAAACCTGGAAGGGAGTGATTGGGAGGAACGGCCCCCCCGATCAAAACCCAAGCGGGGTTCTGTTATTGGACTTCTGTGACATCACAGATTGTCCATGACATCACGGATTGTCCATAACGAACACCATGTTCAAGCATAAGGGTGTCCACACGTGCACTTCGCAACAGGACACCCTATGTCGCAGTTCGATGATTGACTTTGTGGTCGTGTCATCGGACTTGCGGCTGCATGTCTTGGACACTAGGGTGAAGAGAGGGGCGGAGCTGTCAACTGATCACCACCTGGTGATGAGTTGGCTCCGCCGTAAGGGGGTTGGATGAGATTTGCCCGGAGTTCCTCAAGGCTCTGGATGTTGTAGGGCTGTCCTGGTTACCACGCCTCTGCAACATCGCGTGGACATTGAGGACAGTGCCTCTGGATTGGCAGACAAGGGTGGTGGTCTTTTTAAGAAGGGGGACCAGAGGGTGTGTTCCAACTACAGGGGGATCACACTCCTCAGCCTCCCTGGTAAGGTCTATTCAGGGGTGCTGGAGAGAAGGGTCCGTCGGGAAGTTGAATCGCAAATTCAGGAGGAGCAGTGTGGTTTTCGTCCTGGCCGTGGAACAGTGGACCAGCTCTACACCCTCGGCAGGGTCCTCGAGGGTGCATGGGAGTTCGCCCAACCAGTCTACATGTGTTTTGTGGACTTGGAGAAGGCATTCGACCGTGTCCCTCGTGGAGTCCTGTGGTGGGTGCTTCGGGAATATAGGGTACCGAACCCCCTGATACGGGCTGTTCGGTCCCTGTACGACCGGAGTCAGAGTTTGGTCCGCATATCCGGCAGTAAGTCGGACTCGTTTCCGGTGAGGGTTGGACTCCGCCAAGGCTGCCCTTTGTCACCGATTCTGTTCATAACTTTTATGGACAGAATTTCTAGGCGCAGCCGAGGCGTAGAGGGGGTCCGGTTTGGTGGCCTCAGTATTGCATCTCTGCTTTTTGCAGATGATGTTGTTCTGTTGGCTTCATCAAGCCGTGACCTCCAACTCTCACTGGAGCAGTTCGCAGTTGAGTGTGAAGCGGCTGGGATGAGAATCAGCACATCCAAATCTGAGACCATGGTCCTCGGATAAGCGGTAGAAAATGGATGGATGTTGTAAAAGTGATCATTTGAAAATGTAAACACTTGCAAAGAGAGAAATGTTGCATATTGATATTTTGCTTGCTTCCTCCTTTGTTAAATATTTTTTTATCATTTTTGGGGAGAAAACATTCACGATTTGACATAGATGAATAGCATTAATTATTCATAAGACGCAATCAAAGATAATTGAAACAAATGTGTTATTGCAGAGGTGTCTTTTCCAGAATAAAAGATGATATTATGAGAATGACATTTTGTGAAATTAACTTGTTAAAATATGACTTTCTTCACTGCTTAAACTTTGACTTTCACATTAGAGTATAATACTATGACTTTATCTTGGACTACAACAACTATTGTTTTTTTTTTTTGACAAATGTATCATTGTTCCTGTCAAGTATTTGTTGTGGTTTTTCCTTAAACATACAGTATATGACGTTGCTCTCATATAATTAGTGTTGTTTTTTTTTTTAAACCTATGAATTTCTTATAGTAACATTTTGACCTTTCACCCCTTTGGCGTGGAAAATAGCAATTGTATTTATTTTTGAGGATGACACTTTTAAACATAGACATCAAATTTTTAAAAAATATCTTTCTTCATCTTTTTTGGTTCATTTATTTTCAAACATTTTTACGCCAAGTACCACCTAAAAAAATATTTGGCTCTCCAAGTAACACCATCAAAGGATCAACAAAATTGTATTCACAAAATGTATATTTTAATATTAATGAAAGTCACTGTAACATTATGCATAGTTTGAATTTCAAACTGTGCTTAAATATAGTAAAATCAAAAAATGATGATACTGTAAAATATGTTTCAGATAAAAGTTACATAAAAACTGTAAATAAACCTAAATACATGTAAAAACAAACGTAACTGTATCGTACTTAAAACATGAAATACAACTGAACTGTACTTGGGCAGTGATTCTTTCCACACTGTCACACATGTTGACAATCACTGCTTGAGGGCCTTTGTCTGTCATTTGAGTTTTTCAGTGGTATTTCACAGTCCTCACCAATTTTCTGCTGGAACATGGTATGAAAGCAAGACCACTGTTGATTTTAAAAGGCAGCTGTGGAATAAGCTAGCGTACTTGTCACCTGACTGTAAGGTCCCCATTGGCAAGCGTTCTTCGAGCTTTCAGGGATGATTGCCAAAGTCACTTTACTGCAAACTTGCTTCGTCTATGCCAAGTTTGTCTTTCTAACCTCTCGAACGAACGCGTCCCATTAAAAACTCATTAAACTTTGCGCCTCAGCTGCCACTTGGCATCGCTCACCGTATCTCCAAACTGTCACTTTTATATCCAAATATCAACATTCTCGTTTGACGCAAAAAGGAGGGCTCCTTAAAACACCCATCTCTCGAAATTTGAGATGGCTCTCAGTCTTTAAGATGACAATTATCCGGGATTAGACATGGCATAAATGTGACCCCCGTACAAAACGCTGTGAAATATAACAGGACTGCAGCTTGGCAGGATGCGAGACTAATGGAGTGGCTGCTTATTGCTGCTCAAGTAGCACTTATGAGGATAAACGTGCGCGCTGCTTCAGTGCAATGTCCCCTATAATCCTGTCACAAAGCGAATAGAATCGTGTCCATTGGTGGCTTTACAGGATAAGGAACGAGATGGCGGTCAGGCTCCAAAAATACACTCAACACAATCTTATGCTTGGAGGGAAAAAGAGGGACTTCAACCGGGACTAGTCGGCAGTATATCACAGGACACAGGCAACCATTCACATACAGTGGTGCAAAAAAGTATTTCGTCAGCCTCCAATTTTGCAAGTTCTCCGACTTACAGGCCTCTCTCATCTTTTTAAGTGGGAGAACTTGCAGAATTGGTGGCCGACGAAATACTTTTTTGCCCCACTCACCGTCACGAGGTGGTAACTGAACCCACACACTTATTACTACTCTGAGGTCAGGCGAGTGAAACACTACACCTGTGATGTCAAACGCACGACCCGCGGGCCAGAACCGGCCCAGCAGGAAGGTCCGATTTGGCTTGCGAGGATAGACAACAGATTAACTGCAACTTTTCAATAAAAGTAACTTTTGTTGCCTTTTTTTTTTGGTCCACTGGGGGCTGCACTGATGGCCACTTAAGTGACGTTCTGAAATTGGAAAAAAAATATGACATCTGAAATTGATGCACTTGTAAAGATGCCAAATTTCAGAAGCAAAGTAAGCCTACTTCATATAAAATATTTTGCCACCTTTGCACTTTGAAGAATACAGTTCTGTTAAAATGAATACCTACTGTAGAAATGTTTTAAGACACTGAATATTGCAAATTGTCAACAATTTTTGCTCAAAAGAGGTTGGTTTGGTGGAACCCTTTTTGTTTTTTTTCCATGCACAGCCGCAACATCCATCCATCCATCCATTTTCTTAGCCGCTTCTCCTCACTAGGGTCGCGGGCGTGCTGGAGCCTAACCCAGCTGTCATCGGGCAGGAGGCAGGGTACACCCTGAACTGGTTGCCAGCCAATCGCAGGGCACATAGAAACAAACAACCATTCGCACTCACAGTCATGCCTTCGGGCAATTTAGAGTCTCAAATTAATGCATGTTTTTGGGATGTGGGAGGAAACCGGAGTGCCCGGAGAAAACCCACACAGGCACGGGGAGAACATGCAAACTCCACACAGGCGGGGTCGGGGATTGAACCCGGGTCCTCAGAACTGTGAGGCTGACGCTCTAACCAGTCGCCCACCGTGCCGCCCAGCCGCAACATGTACTGTATTTTTCTGTACTTTTTACATTTACCACCCTCTTTCTGAAAAGTTTACACTTTAGTTTGTATGGTGTAATGATTCAGTTGAGGTTGTCTAGACTTCAAGATGGATGTGGAAATTTATGTAAATTTAAAATGATTTCTAGATCTCAAGTTATTTTACAAAGGGTACATATATAGATCGACTGTGATCTTTAGGTTGCACATGTTTCAATGAAAACACTGGCTAATAATACTGTTGACCACAGTTCTGAGGTTGCGGCTTCAAATCTGGCCCCGCCTGTGTGGACTTTGCATATTCTCCCCGTGCCTGCGTAGGTTTTTTCTGGGTAATCCGGCTTCCTCCTACATACCAAAAACATGCATGGTAGGTTGATTGAAGACTCTAAATTGCCCGTAGGTGTGAATGTGAGTGCGAATAGTTGTTTGTTTATTTGTGCCCTGCAATTGGCTGGCAACTAGTTCAGGGTGTACCCCGCCTCTTGCCCAGAGTCAGCTGGGATAGGCTCCAGCACGCCCGCGACCCTAGTGAGGAGAAGCGGTAGATGAAGATTGCACTTATTTTTATTATGCTTTTCCAGATGCTGTACACATATAATTCAACAAACATGTTTTTATTATGTTTAATTTTTTTCATGTTTAGTTATCAGTTTATTATTTGTGTAAAGAAAAAAATATGTGGTTAATTCCAAAATAATGATTTATGGTTTTGATCCACTTTTCTTGAGGAAACATCCAAGGGTAGTAAGGGTTTGAACGACTTTGGACTTTTTGTAGTCAATCCTCACGTGATGACAGTCTAGTGGACATTGATTCATCGATTACACAATTCACATTTCCTCAGTTGTCATGTCGCTGTTTAACACCAATTCACGTAACACAACTGTCGGGTTGCTACTTGCTACAGTACTTTTTTTTTTTTTACCCCTTTCAATGTTCTCTACTGAGCGTCTTTCTAGTCATCTTTGTAAAGGCAGAATTTTGGATACAGCTCATAGGTTACAAGCTGTTCTGCTCATAAAAAAGACATTAAGCATCTGTGTTCATTAAAAAAAAACAATGTATGTATATTTTTCCTAACGTGTTGCCACACTTGGTTGTCATAATTTCTGCTTGTATCAGAAATCAAAGGTTTCCACTTTTGAGAAGATGTGGGCCTTCATGAGCAGCAAGCCGAGCACGTCGCTGGTCAAGTCCATCGAGGACGGCATCCAGCGGGTGCTGAAGTCCGACTACGCCCTCATTATGGAGTCCACCACCATCGATTACATCACCAGACACAACTGCAACCTTACGCAGATGGGGGGCCTCATCGACAGCAAAGGCTACGGAATCGGCACTCCCCTCGGTAAGACCCGCAAATGACCAGAAAAAACATGTATGTCCAGTTACTCGTTTTAAGCAAGAGAAACATGATATCGAAACATACTATAAGCAACTGTTATCAGACAGATTTAGCACCAAATCTATCTTTAAGTTATTGCTATAGCTTGTATGTTTTAAAATGATGAATGGGACTCTTTGCGAGAGAGCACACATACTGTACAGTATATGTTTGTTTCTTTTCTACAATGACTTACAGGTTGTTGTATGGCCATGAATCTCCTGTTTTTGTGTTGGTTAGCAAAGTAACGGTCCTCGGTTGAGAACAGGGGCGAGTGGAAAAGACAATTTGGTGGATGACCCAGAATAGGGCCAACCACGCCACTAACAGATAATAAGAATAATAATAAAAATAATAATAATAATAATAATGTTGGGTGGGCTTGAGCGTGCCATAGTCTATCACTAGCCTACGCAAATTCAGTAGTAAAGTCATAATTACAGTAAATATTTGTACAGTATGAAAAACACTACCAAGGCATAAGTATAGAGCTATCAAGTGAAAAATAGTACGGTGATAACTGAGTGTCTCTTTTTGTGATAATGTTCAGAGCCTCAAAATGGACATGAAGCTAGGACCCCTGTAAATGTTTCCACAATGTCATCAAAGCATTGCATCGAGATTGTTTCCATTTGTATCAGTGTAATGCAAAGGCTAGTGGCTAATTTAACCACCCTTTATTGACTTATCCAAGATTCTCTGCACTCGGTTTATTAAAAAAAACAAAAAAAACGACGACGCATCCTAAGCAATTGTGTTTGCTTGTGTTTATCATGTCCTCAAATTTTGTTACATTACATGGAGTATTTGGACGAAGTCAAAATGAGTTAAAATTGTCCATACTTGGGGCCCTCGGTTTACGACGATCCCGACATGATGTATCGAGGTTCCAAACGACGTGCAATTAACTACTTTGTGCAGGAGTAGGAATATGTGGTCACGTGGCATAAGAAGCCACGCTCAGTTACTGCCGTACTTAACTGTTTTTCTTCTGATTGTTTTGTATATATGACCTACAATTGTTTTTCACCCAAATATTGAGTGTAATTATGCCTTTACTACTGCGTTAGTGTAGGTAAGTGACAAACTACACCACGCTCCCCGTAGTAATAGAACTTGACATAAACCCATGTACATGATTTTCATTGGACAGTGGCAATGCAAAAATTATGAAAATTATGAAATGCAATTCTATGGAAGTCTTTCCTTTTTGAGAATAATGAACAGTTTCTTCGCTGCATGAGCCCCTTTTTTAGCCACCGCATATTTACGGAGCTCATTATCACACAATCCAGCTGGCATTCCATGCAAAGAGATTTCAAAGCGGCCTTTTGTGTGTGTGTGTGTGTGTGTGTGCGTGTTTGTGTGTGTGTGGCTTCCAGGCTCGCCATACAGGGACAAAATCTCCATAGCCATCCTGAACATCATGGAGGACGGTCGCCTACACATGCTGAAGGAGAAGTGGTGGAGTGGGAGCAGCTGCTTGGACGACGAGCGTCGAGAGACGGGCGCCATGGGGATCCAGAACCTGGGCGGCATATTCATTGTACTGGCATCTGGCCTGGTGCTGTCGGTCTTTGTGGCCATCGCCGAGTTTGTCTACAAACTGAGGAAGACGGCGGAGAGGGAGCAGGTATGTGTCCTCATCAAGCCTGCGCAGAAAAAAGAAGACTGTTTGGTAGATCAGTTCATTCGCACCACTTCATTTAAGCAAAGGCTGTTTTGTTGTAATACTGAAGCGCACATGGCTAAAAGCGGCGGGCTTGTCACAGCTTTTAGTTCAAACATCATATAAAAGGCTTTGCATGCCCCCGGCTAATCTAATTCCTGCTTGACCACAATATTTACTTATTTTAATAGGCATGAATGCAAATTGGAGCAAAGAGAATTAATCCATTACTCGATCCCGCAGATGACCCCTTTACTGTTGTAAGGCACTCATTTGAGTTTAAGCTAAATGGGCTGCATGCTCGAGTACACAATTTGTTCACAGCAGCACTAATGACTTGGGGTGTCACTTGACACATACTCGCACACACACGCTGCAGACGCTATGCACTTTTTATACACATTAGCTGCATGCTGCATATTGATGATCCACATGCAGGCATGCGAGACATGCATACTGACCCACACAAACACATTGTTCTGACACTTGTCTTTTGTTCTTTTTCTTTCTTTCTCCATTTATTTTTACAGTGCATCATCAAACTTCACCGCCATGATACTCCTAGACACAATGAGAAAAATTCAAATTCTTCGTAACCCGTCTGTCTAGTATAATTAGTTCAAATTTGGTAGGAATGGGGAAAAAAAACTCTCACTTTTTTGTGGGTCTACTCATGATAGACACGCCTACCAAATTTCATGTTGCTAAGTGAAAGTGCCTCTGACCTTGTGGAGCTGGTATAATGAAGTGGCCAAAATGACATTGAAATAGCTGTTTCAACCAAAATGGCTGACTTCCTGTGTCTTTTCAGGCATTGGTTCTAAACTTTCCTGTGGGTCTAGTGATGATAGACACACCTACGAAATTTCATGTTGCTAAGTGAAATGGTCCTCTAAGGGTTGAATTTTTAAAAGTTCAGGTTGGTGATGTTGGAGTAAAAAACATGCTGTAAACACATTGTAAGCAGTATGCACATGCAAGATGCATGACACAGACACATGCTAGGCACAACATGAATGTGACATTTGAATGCATTCTGTGGACACTCTGTGCTGTCAGAACAAATTAAAGCTAAGGCCTTTACCCGCCTGTCCCTTCCTCCACTTTCGCCTCCCCCTCGCGCTCCTCCTCCCTTTTTGCCCAGAGGTCTTTGTGCAGCGCCATGGTGGACGAGATCAGACTGTCGTTCACCTGCGAGAGGCGGGTGAAACACAAGTGGCAGCCCCCGGCCGCGGCGGCAGTTGTGAAGACGGATGCGGTGATCAACATGCATGCTTACAACGACCGCCGTCTCCCCGGAAAGGACAACCTGAGCTGCAGCGCTGGGATGACCCCCGTGTTCCCGTAAGTCTGCGCTCTCCGCAGGTCAAGAGCCTCCTGAGCAATGTGTCAGGGGCGCTGCCCGAGACCAGAGACAACAGCATCGACGGGATCCTCCGGTTCGCCATGAACCACAGCGACATGGGGACGCTTACCAAACACGGACAACTCAAAATGGCGGCATCAGCCACGCAGGTATGACAACGCAGATCTGAAAAAAAGACATTATGTTGAAGAAAGTATCTTTCATTCTGTTCCTCGGAGAAGAAGTCATCGGGCCGACGGTTACGTGCGCCACACAAATACACACAACAAATCAGCTGAAAGACTGGACTGGAAAAAAAGAAGGCAATAAATAACAATTCTGGTTATTGTAATGTTACCTCAAAGAGACTGTGTTGCATAACGAACCACAGGATGGAAAAACGTTTCCTCCAGTAGACGCAGTTAAAAACACACATTTTGAGGTTGTCTAATTTCACAACGACGTAAGCAATTAAAATACCGGTGCAAGATAAAGCCGCCTTTGTCCCTGTGTCGTTCACGGGATTTCCATATATTTAAGCCCAAGTAGGCCTCACGCAAGCATGACTTTGTACACAAGTGGACTGTTCATCTCTTAAAGGAAAAAAAAAAAAAAGTTCCTTGCCAAAGATGTGACCCTTCAACAGACGACCAGCGCGCAATCTCGAGTTCAATGTCAATGGATTGTTAACTTGCAGTGGCTGGAAACTGATCGAATGGAAAATTGTCTGACGACCTGAAACGGTTGGATTTACACTGCAGGTTCAAGTGTCCAATGTCAAGTTAATGCCTGTTTCATTTGGGAAAAATTATTTGCGATACAAGCATCTTGAGTTGAGTGTGGTCACCGAACGAATTAAACACGTATCTCAAGGCATCACTTTATTTAATTGTCTACTCTTTCGCAGTAGTTTAGATTCATGTTTATTTGGACAGACGCGGGTGTGTGTATACATCACCGATGTGTGTATTTCACTGACATCAAGCTGGCATCGATATCCAATCTGCACGCCTACGCTGCACTCGCATTGGTATAATATGTTTTCATGCGTTTTGTTGTTGTTGTTTTTAATGCTGCCATGACACACATCCTAATTGTGACACTCGGGAGCATTAAAAAAAAAACGTAGCTGAGTCACTTGAACCATGCAGTGTGAATCCAGTTTAAAAATTCTCTTTTACTTTTTGAGCTAAACTCTCGATAGGATCAAAATCCTATCAATCTGTCACAGAAAGGAAAAAAAATGGGACTATTAATACAAAAGAGAGACGTTTGTTATATAGCCATCAAACTGGACTATCGAGACAACGCCCGACTGCAGAACTCACTCGAGATCGGCGTAACAATCAATGAAACAATCGTCCGGATTTGATTGTTGATTGCGGTTGAGGCGAAATGGAGCACACGATTTGGTCACAACCAGCAGAGGTGCTGAGGAGTCATCGTTTGCTGGGGGTCCTTGGTTTATTACGGAGTTCCATTCCTAACACAAATTTGTACTTAAGTCTTAACCTGCTGTAGTGTAAATCTGAATTACAGTCAATATTTGTGTTTAAAAATAATCAAGGCCATAAATACTGTATAAAACAATCAAATCAAAAACGTAAAAAACGGAGGAAACTAAACGCCCTGACATATTCTTATGCCACTGCGCTAAGTATCGTTAAAAAAACATTGAATCATTGTAACCCGACAACCCCGTGTAACGTTTTGCACCAAACGAGAAGATGCCAATCTTCACGTCCGATCCATCCTCGCATGTGTTCAAGTGGACCTATTGACCGTGTGTTCAGCAAGTGTTGCCTGAACACCAGGGTGAGCAATCCTCTGTGAGGTTTGCAAAATACATCAGTATAAATTCAAAAAATAAATACAAATTAAAAAATCTATCCAATGACTGTGTAAACCTTAGCATCGGTCGAATTAGAGAGACGTTGTACAATTGTTTAGCCGATCCCTTCTGCAAAGTAAAGTGTGTAGATAAAATGAGCAGGAGACAAATGTATTTTGCTAAAATTTATACTTGTTATAAAGGAAGTCACAGTCAAAGTGTCATAGATGCTATTTATTTCAATAGAGAGCTCACGTTAACCCACTTCCTCACTTTGTCCCACATCTACCTAGGCCCAAATCGTATTTATTATTTCATGTAAATGCATTATATTACGGTTATATTATGGTTTACCTTCAGTCACATGGGAAAATAATCTAATTAAATGTTCTTTTATGATGGTTGGTGTATTTCAATGAGCTAAAATGTGAGATGGAAACACTGAGCTTCCCTGTCAGAGTAGAATTTAATTAATTTAGAATTTATGTATTCCCCTTAGCAACACAATGAGGGCCCGGGTCTGATATTTATCCTTTGTTTCATATGGATTTTCAGTAAACAAAACAAAACACTGTCAGAATAATTGCCTCCACCAAGGACTTTGTTTTAGTCATGGATAGTTAGCAAAATTACCTTAAAAATATTTTTATTTTATGGGAGTTAAGGAAAAAATTGTAACTCTACCCCCATTTGTTAACATTACGGAATAGTACATTTTTCAAATCAGAGTTTTCAATTGGTGTTACAGTGAACCTTCCCTCTTTAAAAAAACAAAACAAAACAAAAAAACATTAAATGACTGTCAAAATAGTCTAATTTTAACAAAATTCTCATATCTTGGTGAAATTTCAAGTCTGTGAGTTTTTGAAAAATAAAAAATGACTCTGGGTCTGAAACCAAACACACTTTCCAGTCATTTTTCACCCACCCAGGGAACTAAAATTTAATCAGTTTTTGCCTTTAACATAACTGAATTTTGCAGTTTTTAAAATGTTTGTAATGTGCCCAACCTGACACACTGTGGTGACCCATTTCTGTCTCTTAGAGAATAATACATGGATAAATTCAGGCATCTACATATTAAATACTTTCTTAGTTTCCTTGGTGGAAGTAATTCACTCACTTATTTGAAGTTTTTTAATTTATTTTTTTAAATCAATGTGAAAAATAATAACGCCACCCTACAGTAGACTGTATGACGTGAAGGGAGTTTAAATGCTACATAGGCAGAGTGTTATATGATTTTTTTTTTATTTATTTTTTTTGCGGGGTGTCCAGGAGGGACAGTCATGATGCCTTTCCTCTTTGAGTTGTGCTGCTTCTATCATTTGTCAGAAGAAAAAATAAATAAATACCGTAGGAAAAAAAATAAAATAAATAAACTTAAACGTTGGTGCCAACCAGGGTTTTCTTTGTGGAGGTTGAGAATTTCTATGACTATAGTTTTTGTAAGGTTTTGTACAAATGAAATAGATACAAAATAATGGAAGGAAAGGATTTACTAGTAACTGTATGTGTTAAGAGAAGATTAGAATAATCGACATGCGAGTAAAACACGGGGATGTTTAGCTAAATAGCATCAAAATAAAGTTATTGAAATATTTTCCTTTTAACACACTGTGAATTATTCAATTGTACAGTTTGCTTTATGGGTTATATGAAGTTTTAAATAAAAAAATTATCAACTGTATTTTTGTTGTTGAAATGTTGTTTACATGGTGTTGGGACAAATTACTCAAGTTTTATGTAGTTCGAGAAGCTTGTGAGTAGCCATAGCGATGAGTTCAACTGTTGCCTTAACAATGTTGCTATGACTAAATCTGCCAAAATGAAAACAAGGTGTGCTTCTCTACAAATAGTTTGGATCCATCCTGGATGCCCAAAATGCCATGGCAATCGGCATCACAAAACTACTGTGCTGCTTCACCCATCAGTGAGCACCAGAATTTTTGTTTTCTTCAATATCCCAAAAATCCAATCTTAACTGAGCTCTCATAAGATGTGTCAAAGTCTCACATATTGTAATCTTTCATGGCTGTGTTACAACAAATGCTACAAAAACACATAAAAAGGCAAATGGCAGTTAAACGTTTGCCCGTTTGAAATTTTTAGACATTTTGTGCATAGTAGTACCGTAATTTCTCGGGTATAATACTCACCCCCAAAGTTGACCTCAAAATTCTGGAAGACCCTTCTACCAATGTATAATGCATTTTTATAATGCATGATTTTGCTTCTCCCCATATGATCAAAACATGAAGTAGTATCTGTATTTTTATTTTTTTTTTCAGAGAATTATTCTGAAGTTAAACACTTTATTTGAACACGTAATCCTTTTTTAAATTTGCTTGCTCTTAACTTAAAATTCACAGCCCTACTTTTATTTTTGTAAATTAGAAATCACACAGTTGTCCTCATATGTTTGATTACCCCAGCAGAATTTGTAAGATGGGTACAATTCTTTAAAGAAAACCTGAAGGACCAGGCGAAACACATTGAATTTTATTTTAATGGGATTCAAATTACACGGTCAAGCATTTCAGAAAAGCATTATCATTAACCAAAACATAACCATGAAGAAATTAATGATGGTTGTTTTTCAGTCATCAGTCATATTTAAACAAAAAAAAAGAAGCAATATTTCACAAATTCTGCCAGGGTATGTAAACTTATGAGCACAACTGTACATATATGCAGTCATATGTACCCCTGTCATATTGGAATGAAAGTGTAGGCTGCACCTTTTTTATAACCACTAGGTGGCGGTGGCATTTTGGAATGAAAGTGTCCAGCTTTTTCATAACCACTAAATGGCGGCATACATTTATTAAAATCCATCCATTTTCTGTACCGCTTTTCCTCACTAGGGCGTTGTTGGAGCCTATCCCAGCTGACTCTGGGCGAGGTGCGGGGTACACCCTGAACTGTTCGCCAGCCAATCGCAGGTCACAGAAACAAACAACCATTCGCACTCACATTCACACGATGGGCAATTTAGAGTCTTCAATTAACCCACAACGCATGGTTTTGGCATGTGGGAGGAAACCCGAGTACCCGGAGAAAACCCACGCAGGCACGGGGAGAACATGCAAACTTCACACAGGCGAGGTCGGGATTTGAACCCCGGTCCTCAGAACTGTGATGCAGATGTGCTAACCAGCTGGTCACCGTGCCGCCCATTTATAAAACGTGAAAGTTTTTTTTTCATTTGCCCCTATACCTATGTATAATGCGCACTATTGACTTGACAATTTGTTGGGGAGAAAAATGTGCATTATACACGAGAAATTACGGTATATTCTTTCAAATGTTATAACAAAATGTCACCAACTGCAGCGGTTCCTTTGTGGCTGACTAATAAATGAGTATTATGGAAAGGGGATTCTTAAGGAAAGGTCTCGTTTAAAAAAAAAACCAAAAAAGAATGAATAAACAATACAAAAGTAACTGTTGCATCACATGCAACATTTGAAAAAATAATCTTGAATTAGTTGAAGCCATAAAAAAAAGTAATAAAAAGAATTGTACAAAAATAACCTTTGTGTGATACAGGGAATTCCTAAAAAAAAAAAAGAATCCTAGATAAGTAAAGTAAAGGTAAAGTCAATACAAACACAAAATTAATTGCTGCCTCACATGGGACATTTCTAAAAATAATACTGAATAAAGTGTAGCAAAAATAAAAAGTCATAAACACATTACAAATATAACTTTTCTTTCACGTGGGAATTAAAAAAAAAAAATCATGAAATAAGTAAAGCAAAAAAAGATGTGATAAAAGTAATCAATAAAAAATAACTGTTGAAACACAAGGGACAGTTGTAAAAAGCGCTTTGAGTACTTCAAAGGTAGAAGAACACTATCCAAGTAAATGCCCATTTACCTTCATTTTAAAAAAAAAAGCATTAATTGATGCAAAAAAGGGTTTAAAAAATGTAAAATTAACTGTTGCCACACATAAGGCATTTCTAAAAAATAATAATTAAGTAAAACAAAAAGAGAGAAACAAAATGGAAATTTCAAAATAGAACACTGAATTAAGTTAAGCAAAAAATTCTTATTAGGATAAATTAATTAAAATAAATGTTTTGAATCACATGGCAAATTTCACCCAAAATAATCCAGAATTTAGTGGATAAAAAAACAAAGCCATTAAAAAAGTAACAACCATAAATGTTGCATCCCATGGGAAATTAAAAAAAATAAAATACGATCCTAAATTACCTGTGACAAAATGTTCTATAAAACAATAATAACTATAATAATAATAATAATAATAACTTGCAACATAAGGGAATCTTCTTTAAAACAAAACAAAAACTGAGTTAAGCAATAAAAATACACTGGATACAAAAACAACTGTGCATCAGATGTGAAAATTTCTAATTTAAGCAACAAAAAACAACAACAACAAAAAAACGCATGGTCACAGATGAATGATGCCCAATGGCTGATTATGAGGACGGATTAACCTTGCTGCTGTCTAATGTTTAATATGGACAGGAAGAAAAAAAAATTGTTATTATGAAGGCAGGAATATGCCAGGATGTGTGGTGCGCTGTCGAGGAGCAGCAGCAGCAGGCGCAAAACGAGCAATTATTTATTATCTTTTCACTATCAATTAATCCCCTCGGACAGAACAGGTGGCCAGCGGGAGTGCATCAGGAGTACTGTATGTAAAAAGATCACCGGGGTCGGCAGAGGAATAACAAGCGAGCGCTAGTGGGAGAAGAATAAAACAGAAGAACAGTCCATTTGACCACAGAGTGGGTTATGATTATGTCCACAATTAGGTCTATCCAATACCCTTGAGATTGGGGTTGAAAAATGGAGCAATGAAACAAACGAGTCCCTCCTTACATATTATTATGAGTGAAATTTGACCCATTTTGACATTAGACGGCAATTTTAAAAAATTCATTACTTTTGTTAATGTGACCCAAAATATACAAAAGTGAAAATATTTAAAGGGGAACTAAACCACCCTTTTTCTGTTTGTTTGAAAGAATACATTGCATGTCCCAGCTCTAGTCAAATCACAGTACTCTGACTAATATTGTAATAGTGAAATAAGAATTAAACGGGATGATTCATCAACATAAGGGGGCCTCCATGTTGGCCGAAATCGTTATCAGCTCTGGACCGGAAGTGTCGTTGAAGCGCAAATAGCGCCTAGCCTGCTAATGTAGCCCACTATCAGACATGCAAACACCAAAGGCATGAAAAAGGTGCACGCAGAAAAACCTATTTACAATACTCAGCTACATGTTGATGTACAAATTTAAGATTAAAATGAATTTTTCCTCATTTCTTTGCTTTTTTGTTCTTTCCTCCAACTTGAGCCAGGCTCATCTCCACCTGCACCTGATACCTGCTTCAAGCTGTGCCACATGAATAGCATCCTCCTCTTTAAGCACTCATTCTGAAAAAGAATTGACTAAAATCATTGTCTGTATCACTTCATTTTTCACTATTACCAACTTCAAAGGCGAATCCCAAATGCATCCTTCAGGAAAATAAGTATAAAGTACAATAAAAAAGTACAATATGTTTGTGTTTTTGTCCATTTCTGAATTTGAAGTTAGTTCATTCTGTGTTGTGACATAATCCCTAACATCGCTCCGACGCTTAATACATTGAACATTAACATCCGTAAACTAATTAGATAATTGTAGGCGTGTTTCCTAATTAATAAAAGATGTACTAGCGGATCAACTTGTCGCTCAAGTTACGTGTGCTTACCGGTTCCGCTGAGACCACAACCAGGGCCACGACCCGCAGCACCTCAACGCGAAAATACAAAAGACCAGTGCAACAAATATGACACTGGCTGATCTGATGAGCAAAAATGTTGCTTAAAAGTAAGAGTAGCAATAGAGGATGTCTGCTCCAGAGGTGGGTACAGTAGCCAAATATATTACTCATGTAAGGGTGCTGTTACTTGACTCAAGTAAAAGTAAAAAGTAGTCCTTCAAAAAATTACTTGAGTTAGAGTAAAAAGTACACAGTTAAATAATTACTCAAGTACTGAATAAATAGTGAGTAACCTAACAATTTTTTTTCTTCCTGTCCATATTAAACATTAGACAGTTTTTTTTAAACTTCAGTATAATCGTAATCGTTAATAAATGATGGCTTCAATATTATTTTTATTTATTGTTTTTATTGTCTCAACCTTGCAATGGCGGATGCAGTTTCAGCATGAATCAAACTATATGAGATTTTGACGTGCCATCATCAAAAATATCTGTCTACCCATGCATGGTTTTGGGATGTGGGAGGAAACCGGAGTACCTGGAGAAAACCCACGCAGGTACGGGGAGAACATGCATACTCCACACAGGTGAGGCCTCCGAAATGTGAGGCGGATGTGCCAACCAGTCATCCACTGTGCTGCCCAATATCCATCTATCCAACCATTGTAAATACCGCTTATCCTATTCAGGAAGGCGGGCTGCATGACTCTATTCCAGCCGACTTCGGGCGAAAGGCAGACTACTCCCTGAGCTGGTCGCCCGTCAGCCGCAGGGCACATATAGACATGGACAACCACATGCGCTCACATTCACACCCATCACTGAGTGGGAACTGAACCCACGCTGCCTGCACTGAAATCAGGCGAATGCACCACTACACCATCAGTGACTCTTCAAAGGCAATGCATGGAAATTAAGTCATTGAATACATTAAAATGAAGTCATTATTTCTCAACCGATTTTCATGAACTTTACTTTTTTTGTCAATGCCAAAGCGTGTTCTATCAAAAATAGAATAAATAAATTTTATTAATTTGAGGACGAATTAATAGGGTGGGCTCAGGCAAATTTTGTGTGGGTTTGAACCCACCCAAAACGGCTGGCCTTGCCACTGTTTGTAAATGTGTTTGCATGTGTTGTATCTGCTGGGAAAGTGTTTTATTTTTTTTCCCCCCACGATTGTCTGGATTGGACCATCAGCGTCCCCACCAGCTCAGGCTCGTCTTCTCTGGCCCGGCCGACAAAGACGCACACGCCCGCTTGGGCGCACACCTCCACTCCTTGGCGGGACCCAGTCGGCTAGCGGATCTCGCCGCTGAGCCCGTGGCGGCGCCGGACCTCCCCGCGGTGGACTTTGCCAACGAAGTCCGCCTTCGGCCGGCGACGTAAGCTCGGCGAGCACAGAGTTAGTCTAGCCTGCTCCTTGTCCACCAAATGCTGCTCAGTGGGAAAACGTAAAGATGGCATTTGGAAGTTTTGCTTTTCAATGTATCTTAATCTTATTTCGAGCCTTGCGTAGCGCCGCTTCTAGTAATGGCGGCTCTGTGAATGAGGTGAAAGGATGTCTGTTAAACAATCAACGCACTGCACCCGTATACAATATAACTAAGAATGTTTAGTCCAGAGCTCATACCAAAAATACATATTTTCAACCAAGTATTGCAAAAAGTGCAATGTGTCGATGTGCAACTAAGTAATCGTAGTGCCATGAGAACATGACTTCTCGAAGGTTTTGACATCTTGGATTTAGTTCCCTTTCAAAAATGGAATTCTTCTGTACAGAAGCTAAAAGGTTTGTGTAAACGGAAGCTGTTTTGAGTCAAATTTGACATCTATTAAAATTGATTTTCTATTTACCATTTTGTGTTCGAGTATGGTCACTGATGGTGTAGTGGTACACTTACCTGACTTTGGTGCAGGCAGCGTGGGTTCAGTTCCCACTCAGTGACGGCGTGAATGTGAGTGCGAATCGTTTTCCGTGTCTATATGTGCCGTGCGACTGACTGGCGACCATTTCAGGGTGTAGTCCGCCTTTTGTCCGAAGTCCGCTGGGATAGGCTCCAGCGCCCCGCGTCCCTGAACAGGATAGGCGGTTACGAAAATGGATGGATGGATGGATGTTTGAGTATATTAGAGCTGCTGCTCCTCTGTATGGAGAAGAGCCAGAAGAGGTTTCTTGGGCATCTGTTTAGGATGGCCCCTGGACACCTCCCTGGTAGTGAAGTCTTCTGGGCACGGGAAGACCCAGAACACCCTGGACAGTGGCTGTGGGGGTAGATGTCTGGGTTTACCTGCTTCGGCTGCTGCCCCTGCGACCTGACCGTGGATAAGCGCGGGAAAATGGATGGAAGGTTGGACATCAGAATAAGAATTAGAATCATCTTTATTTGGCAAATATGTCAAAAGCACACAAGGAATTTGTCTCCGGTAGTTGGAGCCGCTCTAGTACGACAACAGACAGTCAATTGACAGAGAATACTTTTGAGACATAAAGACATTGAGAAACACAGTCACTGACCAATAAAAGGTTGCTAGTAATCTGGTAATGCCGGGACAATTTATTCTTTTTTTTTTTTTTTTTTGGAAGAATTGTGCAGAAAGATGCAGAGTCCTCGAGCAATTGGAGCTGTTTGAAATGACTAATAGAACAATAGTCCGGTGCAATGACCATTGTGCAAAGGGCACAGAGACTTCAAGAAATGTATGCAGTTTAAAGTGATGAGTAGTGCATTGTCCCAGTAATCTGGGACAATGTCGATTGTGCAAATGTTGCAGATGCTACTCAGGCATATGAGTGGCCAGTATTGGTCAACAACAGATATGCAAATAGTGCAGTAATGTCAATGGGATGCAGGTTAATGTAAAATGGCACAAAGTATTTATCAAGAGCAGATTGGGCAAGTATTTTAATAAAAGATTTAGGCCATGAGTATTTTGAAACGGTATTAATTATTTTTATGCACATAAAAACTGCTTTTCGGGTCACTTTGGAAAACGGAGTTGGAAAACTCCAAGAATTTGCTTGTGTTTTTTTGGCATCTCATTATGTAAAAATTGTTTTAATTGTGTTGTTAAAATGTTGTAATTGTGTTGTTAACTTGACATGCAAAAAAACTATTGCGAGGAAGAGGAGCAATCACTTTTAATCCACATGTATGATTCCCCTTTTTCTTGAGTTACCATTTGATGAGATTAAACCTTTTCCTGGAATGACTTTTTTCAGGTTTCTTAGCTTTTGGCTATTTTTCCCATGGTCAGTTTTAGATGACTGAAAACTGACTTTTTGAGAAAATCCAGCCAGTTTTGGCCTTTGCCCCAAGCTCTCGGCCAATTTTTTTTCCTTTTTGTATTATACTTACAAGAGACATTTCTTTTCAATTATAGTCATACTTTTATATTAAAAATGATGTTAAGGAGTAATCAAAAATGCACGATCATTCTATATGTACAATTCTCCTTTTTTGGAGTCACTATTGTTTTGATTGTGCATTTTCCAGAAGTGATTTTCATCAGTGAGTGGCGGGCAGTGCATTTTGGACACGGGCCTTCGCTCAGCAGTCAGATTTTCTGATTGGCTAAAGCAGCGGTAAAGTTTAACAGGCACTAGCTAATTTTCTACACATTTGGACTTTTGTCCACACTCTGTTTAAGAAGACTAAAAATGTACTTTCAGTCATGTTAAGTATTTTCCATGAGTCCAAAAAAAATAATCATGGGAAAACTGGTATATTTTTGGCTTTTCATTTGACGTCTTATATGAGGTAAATTATTTGGTTCAGGTTTGTTAATTGTGTGGTTGACTTAAATTCAAATATTACATTCAGAAGAAGTCAATTTTCACCAAGAGCCCACATGGACTGTATAATTCCTTCTTTCCCCTCCAATTTAGCATTGTTGTTATTGCTCGTTTTCCTCAAAATGACTTTCTCCAGGCTTTTGATTGGTTAAAATAACAGTACATGGTAATAGCCAATGGTATAAAATTTTTACACATTTGGCCTTTTGTCTGAGTATTAGATGGCTACAAAAATTATTTCATTTGTTTTTGTTGTTGCGCATTTCCCGGAAAAGCCTTTTTCGGAATTCTGATAGGCTAAAATAGCAGTAAGGAGTTAAAGTCTACATTTTTGACACATTTAGGTGACTGAAAGCCTTTTAGAAAACTCCATCCGGGTTGAACAATTTCCAATTTTTAACAGTTGTGTGAATTAGGGAAATTCTGTGTGGTTAGTGGTCACACAAAACTTTTTTTTTTAAAATAGTGTATTAATGTTATATTCAAGTGTGATAATCAGGAGAAACTCCACTGTGCCTTTTCCATTTAAGACTTTTCGTTTGCTGATTAGATGGGAAAGTATTATTTTAGCTCTTGCTGGTGTGCTGCCATGCACCTGACAGCCTGCAAATTTATTTTCAAACAACTTTACGTTACCATGTAAGCAATGGTGTGAGCAAATCTGACTTTGTGTCCAGTGATTTTATTTATTTATTTATTTTGTTTTGTCTTTAGAGCTACAGCTCCCAAGTTGGAACATGTCCGCTTCGCTCTGAAGAACACCTCATTGTTGTCCTACTCAGCCTGCTCGTGTACGGACTGCTGTTTGTTTTGATGACCTTGACAAGGCCTTCAAGTGGTGATGTTTTACTCTGCGATCACAGGCGACGCGATAGAGCCTGAAGGCTGTGCTTCACTACCCACACCTGAGGATTGGGAAGAGGATGGATGGGTGGATGGATGGATGAATCCCTCCCCTCCTTCCCTGAAGCTGGAGAGACAACTCACAGGATTGGTTTGATAGTCGAGCCGGTACGTTTCAGATCTTATAAAAGTCAACATGTTGGCATCTAGGAAAATGGGTTATGCAGTTGGAAAATACAGCTCATCAAAAAGATTTTGGAAAGTGAAGGTTAATTTCTGAAAAGAGGATGTTTTGAACCACAGGTGGGCTCGTAGGCTACACAAGGCCCACTTTGTTCTCTAGTCAACCGACAATTTACATTATCAAGAATCCTGTAATACAGTGGGTAGCGTGATTTACGTGTAGACGTGGGCAGGAATCAGATTATGACGGTATGATAACCGTGAGCAAATATATACCGGTTTGAAGGTATTGCAATTACAGCTCTAAAATACATATATTTTTTAAATGATTTTGAATTTTGATTTGCTTAAATAACAGTCAGGAGTTACACCATATAACATTTTCCACACATTTAGAAGACTCCTTCCAGTTTGAATAATTTCTAATCTGTCTCTTTTGAAAAAAATCCCAAAAAGCCTTCGAGCACAAAAGGTTGCCCACCCCAGTTTAAACACGGCGACTCAACTGCAATACGAACTGCTGCAGTGTGATGGATGGAATACTGGTGAGTGCCAAGGACAGTAGTAACATATCCTCAAAAATGAAAAAATCCTCTGGAGCCCGGGGGTAATGCAATCCCCGAATTTGGACACTCAAGCGCTCAGCTCATGTTTGCGTGCACGTGATCCAACAATTACGCATTGTTGACCTTTAAAAACAAAGCGTGTACACTACCACGGCTTGACACTTGAGAATCTTGACTCAAAAGCATGCTAGGAACCTCTCTGTATCTCACGCAAGAGCTGTACCACAAGCTAACATAGAGGTTAAAAAGTAAGAAGCATGGTGCTACAGCTGTAGTTTTTCACAAGGGCATCACATGAGCACAAATATTGAGCCTTCCCGCAGAGTGAAGTGCAAGCGTTAAAGCAGCTTAAAGCTACATCCCGCTCAAAGGCTGATAGGGGAGTGGCAGGGGGACGTGAGGCTTGGGCTGACAAATCCCGGCTCATGCTGCAGCATGTTGATGAGCAAAGGTGTGAGTCAAACAATACACGATTCTGCCTGTTGACTATTGTTTAGTTGAACAGCTTACAATGTCCTCATTGGACGCTTGCCATGAGGTTTTCCATCTTTTGTACTGATTCCCAAAACAGACCAGTGCAAACACTGAGTGTGGTGGTTGCAGTTTTCCATAATACCGTAATAACCGCTAGAAAATACCAGCATTCTGTGCATGGAAGAGGAGAGGTTTGATAGAGCAGCTTTCAAGGTGTACTATACAAGGCCTGGTCTCTTGATTGGCAGAGTGGCTAAAGGGGAACTGGAGGTTGATTGTTGTGAATGACATTTGGTTGGATGTTTGGTTGATTGAAGGATTGACAGGATAACAAAACAATATGTGGGTGGGTGCAAGGTCCAGCACAAGAAAATTAGTCTTCTAGTAAATGTTCTGAATTACATTCGATCAGATGGTTGATTGGCAGGATAATGAAACTTCGTGGAGAGGGTCAAGAAAGAACAGAAGATGGGATACAGATTTTCCATTCTGCTTGACCTAACAGCTGAACACAACAACAACAACAAAAACGGGGGAAAAAAGAAAGAACAGAAGAAATTTGGACTCCACAAGGTTTGTTTTGAATGACATTTGGTCGTTTGGTTGGTCGGTCGGTCGGATAACTAAACGTACATGAAGATGTTTTGAATGACATTTGGTTGGTTGGTGAGTTGGTCGGTTAGCAGGATAATGAAACTTTGTGGAGGGGACACAGAAAGAAGCCAAGAAATTTGGACTTCACAAACGCAGCGATCTGCATAGTCGTTAGTTATGCTGTTGTTGTTGAAGTCACGATGGGATCAATGCAACATTCCAACCCTTTCACGTTGAAGCCATCAGTCGAAACAAGACAACAACAACACGGGTCTCCTGTGTTTACTTCTTGGGATGTTGCTGGTCCTGAAGAAACCTTTTCGGAAGGAGATATCATTTAAGGGCAGCAGGGTAGACTAGGGGCTAGCAGGGCTGCCTCGTAGTGATGAGACTGAAGATGAAAGTTTAACTCACGGCTCTGGGTTTTATGTGTGGACTTCCAAGTATTTTGGCTTCCTCGCACATTCCACAAACATTTTAGGTTCATTGCAGACAAAAATTCTGTCCTTGGTTGTGAATGTGAGTGTGAATCCCTTTTCACCCGAAGTTAGCTGGGATAAAGTCCAACTCACCGGGGACCCTGAACAGGATATGTGGTATAGAAAATGGATGGATTTATCGGATGAAGTCATAGCGTTAAGTTTCATGTGTGAGTGTGAATGGCTGTTTGTCCATTTGGGGCTTGCGATTTGCTGGTGACCAGTCAACTCTTGCTCAAAGGCAATTGGGCTATGCTCCAGCTCACCCACGACCCCAATGAGGATAAGCGGTATAGAAAATGGATGAATGAATTTTATTCGAGAAGAGACTGAGGGCAGCAAAAAATCAGAAATGGACGCTGCAGCAAAGCGGAGACTGTGAAGCAGAATACCGCAACATCCAGTGCTGAGTCACAAGCTAAGCATTTATTTCTAGCCGTGTATCCTCAGATAAACTGAACCGTCAGTCTATTGTCATTGTCCATTATTCGGTAATCAGTGCTAACTAAAAAACACAAACACAGCGCACTGGCGTTTTTCTGTCCACTTTTTTTAAGAGTTTGGCCGTGGTGAAGGTCCACAGTTAAGTGGTTTTCTGATGACCGAGTGAAATCCAGAGTGCTTTTCATCTCCTAAAAAGGAACCTGTCATTGACCTTGGTGAAAATCTCTGAACTCAAAGGAGTTGTGGCCTGGTTCCAATGCTTATCGCATTGATGTGGTGATGTGATATATGATCAAGAGTGTTCATCTTGAAAAGCGCATTAATGATATGCACTTCCTGGCTTGTTTGAGCTGCTCTTTGTGGGATAGCTTCTTTGTATAACATGAAGGAAAGACACTTGGGAGCTTTTGTTTGCAATGTGCATTCTAAAAGTCACACTTGTCGTACAGTAATGCAAAGCACTTTTGGATCGCACGCTCCATCCCAGTTCAGTTAGCGTTCATATTATCACTGTGACCAAAAGTTTTCCCCAAAAATTATTTGGAAATTGTTTGTGACATATTATAGGATGCTTTGTGGTGCACTCATGTTCACTATCTCCATTCCGAATCATATGATGCGTTTGTAAAGAATCTGGTTTCTACAGTATATGTGCTGTGACTCACTGTTGACCAGTTAGGGGTTTACCACACCTCTTTACAAAAGTTCGCTGGGATAGACACCGGTTATCCACAACCCTGATGAGGACAAGAGGTACAGTAATCCCCTGCTATTTACAAGGGATAGATTAAGATTAAAATACATGTCTCAGCAAACCCGCCACGGCAGCAGGCACCTGCCTCGTGCACTGCCATCCGCCGCAGAAACCCGCACTGTGCCTTTATGCAGCGGCAGTACAAACAGAATGAATGGGTTTGTCAACACTGCTCTAAGTGCAATGTGAAAAGGCCTTAAATCCTCAAGATTGCAATCAATCAAGATCTCAACCATGATTTTTTTTGCTTTGTGCTATCCGCAGACGTTGAAAAAAGAAACTACCTTATTCATACAAAGGAAGGAGTAGAAAGTACAGATATCTGTTTTTAAACGTAAGGAGTAAAAGTAAGAAGTTGCCAGAAAAATAAATACTCAAATAAAGTACAGATACCAAAATAATCTACTCAAGTAAATTAACAAAGTATCATATATGTACAACGAAAAGGCAGCATCTGTGGCTCAGTATGAAGAGAGCAGCCTCGGGTTGATTAAATGAATGGTGGATGGAAAGATTCCTCAAAAGCACAACCGTTAGCAAGAGTCGCTTGGCACCAGGCGACTGGTGCGTTGGCAGTTTGTGCCATCGCATACGAGGAAGTCCTTCAAAAAGCAGGGCCCCGCGAGGAGCCGAGGGCCGCATTCTAATGAGGTCATCAATAACTGCCGACCACCGCCACCAGAAAGAGAGCTCATCTGTTGAGTCGTGGTCCGCCATTGGCTACGCCACTGACCGGAAAATAATGACGGTATTGTGGGTTAATGGTGCAAACTACTCTGGACGTGCACACATTAGCGCAACAGAGTGGGTATTTCAATATGAAACAAACATCTGGAATGAAAGGAAGCTGGCTAACCAAAACACAAAAAGACAGAACGACACAACAATTAAGAATTGAGAGATATTTCCCATCCATGGCTTTATTTAAGAGAAAGATTTGAAGTTGTTGCTCCAAAAATGATTCATTCAGCCTAAAAATCGCCAGCTTCTGCCGTTAAAAAAATCAGGCATGTTTGATGGCACTTTTCAGAACGATACCAGTATGAGTATTCACTCTTGAGTACTCACTGATACCGATACCACTCGTACTTTTAATACAAAAAAATTCAATTAACACAATGACAGATAATTGTCAACAAAGAACTTTCTTTGTTTCTGACAAACTGGATGACTCACCAATGTGTCAAACATGGCAAAGATTTACTTGATGTCAGATTTTTTTGGGGCCTTAAGTATTGGTGGCTGGTCTCGGCAGCCTTCACAACTGACGGAAGCGGGCACAACGCGCCCGTTCCGAACGTCTTGTGAGCTGAGACACCCGGGCTCCGGCCGTCCTGCCTGATAACTTTTTGGGTTCCTTTTTTTCATTTTTATTTTTCCTTTCCGCCAAATCCACCTGTTCCCCATGCGGACCGGGCCGGACGAACACTCGGAAGCTCGACCCGCCTGCCTCAAACGTGTTCAAGACACGTAAATCCGGCATTGCGGTCTACTAAAAGTACAGATTAATGCATATTTGGGTTGGGAGGATGGAATTGTCCAAAACTCTATTGGTATGCTGAAGCATTCAGAGTTCCTTTCACTGGAACGAAGGGGCCAAGCCCAACTCCTGGAGAACAACTCCACACCATAATCCCCCCTCTACCAAACTTAACTTTCTCCTGGCAACCGCCAAACCCAGACTCATCCATCAGATTGCCAGATGGAGAAGTGTGATTATCACTCCAAAGAACACGTCTCCACTGCTCTAGAGTCCAATGGCGGCACTAGCCAGTTCGCTAACTGAGCACAGGCTAATGAAGTCAGCTTAGTTATTTTTCAGTGACAGCCTTTGAATCCAGCCATGCCCTTAAAACATCCATCCATCCATCCATTTTCTTTACTGCTTCTCCTCACAAGGGTCGCGGGCTGCTGGAGCCTATCCCAGCTATCTTCGGACGGGAGGCGGAGTACAACCTGAACCGGTCGCCAGCCAATCGCATGGCACACAGAAACAAACAACAATTCACACTCACATTCACACCTACGGGCAATTTAGAGTCTTCAATAAACCTACCACGCATGTTTTTGGGATGTGGGAGGAAACCGGAATGCCCAGAGAAAACCCACCCAGGCACAGGGAGAATATGCAAACTCCACACAGGCGGGGCCGGGATTTGAACCCCCGCTCCCCAGAACTTTGAGGCTAACCAGTCGACTACCGTGCCGGCGCCTTAAAACATACATGATAATATTTTAATGTTAATTCAATATGAAGCATTCACTTAAGTCAAAGGTTTGCAGTTAAGTTATTAAATAATTCGGCGGTAGGCCTACATCGATCAGCCGGACCGTTGACAGCTTTAGTAGTGCTTATAAAACAGCAGCGGTGCAATAAATCCTCTGTTCATGAAGATCAGAATGTTTTACTTTTATTAAATATCTCCCTGGGAGAGGTGTTTTCATTTATTTTTAACGCTCAGCCCAGAGGTTGTAATTTAGCGTCCTTAATCACCCCCCCCCCCCCCACTAAAATATTAGACTTTTATTAATATTATTAATATGAGAGAACTGCATCTTCTCAGGAAGATGCAGTT
This sequence comes from Phyllopteryx taeniolatus, assembly GCF_024500385.1. Lineage (NCBI taxonomy): Eukaryota > Metazoa > Chordata > Actinopteri > Syngnathiformes > Syngnathidae > Phyllopteryx > Phyllopteryx taeniolatus. The sequence continues at coordinate 12,000,098 of NC_084507.1, read as the reverse complement.
CTTATTTACAAGCACAACAATAAACAGCAATTAGTTTCCCAAAGGAAAAAATGGACACAGCCATTATTATTCTTATTACATTTTAACAGTCTCACTGTCATAGAAGTGTACAATCAAGTTAATCACTGTCAATAGTGAAACCAAACAAAAAACTATACAAGTGTAAAAATTACTTAACCACTATGAACAGTAAAGCATTTAAAAAATAATAATAAAACACTGCCCACAAATGAATATGTTCCTGGGTTAAACTTAACTATCACCATCATTAAACATTAAAAAGATTTCCTTAAAGTAACATTTTAGTATTCTTGATTATCATACAAGTATAACATAATTTAATCATTCTTGACAGTAAAATAAAAAATAAAATATAACGGTGACTATAATTTGTTTCCATTCCTGTGTCAAAACTATGAGCATCATAAAACTGTGCAGCCAATTAGCTTTTCACCATTCTTAACTGTCATGTGTGATTTAAAAAAAAAAACACAACCATTGTTATCAGTTAAACGTAAATAAAACCACAATAAAACGGCATTCACAAAATAATTTGTTCCTGGGTCAATCACCCCTGAGAATTTAATTATTTTTCTAATGGCCTTATTGTTCATACAGCTCTTGTATTGGATCCCACAAAATTGTGTAGATGTACCTAATGAAGTGTCCATAATTTTACTAGTGTGCCATTTGAAGGCTAAACAACACGTGATTTGTATACCATAAACGTCTAAAGTATATCTCATGCGTTCATCTTCGCTTTCATCCTGTGACTTTGATGTCGCGACTTTAGCTTTCTCCTTGAACGCCGAGCGGGGGACAATGCGAGTGAAACTTGTGATAAGCCGTTTTTTCTTTGTACTGCAGCCAAGATGGCTGACACGCAGCGAGCGAGGTGCGAAGCTGGCGGAGGGATTATATCGGGAGGTTAGAAGTGAGGCGGGCGCACCGAAGGTGTTCCAGGACCTGGTTGAGCAGATGCTGCTGGAGTATAGGAGATAAGCCAGGCCCAAATTGAACCCTTACATATTGAATACTCAGTTGGGAATATGTTTGTTCTCCATGTGCTGTACCACCAGATCAACTCTACACTCAATACAGCTTAAATATAGGCAAAAAAAAAATAATTCAAATAATAATGTCATTAAATTGTATTGCACATAAAATTTAGATTTAAAAAAATATACCTCATTAAATAATTGAAATCAAACAGTTCTAAATGAATGAATTCATGTATTGTACTTAAAAGTTTAAAACAGTATTTACCAGAAATCCCACCCCCCAAAAAACATAAATACTTACAATAGGTCAACATCAAGTGATACACACTTATCATTTTGGTAGCCAAGGCACCCTTTTTTCTCACGCCTTTAAAAAAAAAAAAAAAAGACATACACTATCAGCTTTTATGATCAGTGTTACAGCCCATAATATTTTCTGGCTGTCAAATTATATTGCCATTGTGTTTGTAGTATGATAACCTGTGTGTGCTGCAGACTAGCTAAACCAATTGGAATTTTCTTTGGGTTGCACAGACGGGATTAGTATAAATTTTTACGCTTGTTTTGAGGTATGCATATAATTGTGCTACGCCCTTGTCCCCAAAAGTGTGGGCACTTGTTGGCCTTTATAGCCTGTGGTGTTTCTAGGCCACTCGTGTATTTACAGTATTTTCTTTGTAAACTTGTTCAAGGACAGACATCATCTGTATTATTTTTTGTTATAGCATCAACTTTGTTTGATTTTATGACATTGTTTGTATTTTTTTATGCATGTCATCTGATCTCTATGTATGTCTTTGGTTAAATGACCACCTGTTTTCACCTTCAACTGTTATTTCTATGTCAATCGCTTTCTGCTGTGAATCATCCAAAAGTCATAACAAGCAGCTTTTCAATTCAGCGTTTTTACATATCTTTAATGTACAAAAACATGTTTTGATGTTTATTGCACAAAATTGCAGCACATATCATTTCATTGTAAAAAAAATAATAATAATATATATCCATCCATCCATTTTCTGAGCCGCTTCTCCTCACTAGGGTCGCGGGCGTGCTGGAGCCTATCCCAGCTGTCATCGGGCAGGAGGCGGGGTACACCCTGAACTGGTTGCCAGCCAATCGCAGGGCACATAGAAACAAACAACCATTCGCACTCACAGTCATGCCTACGGGCAATTTAGAGTCACCAATTAATGCATGTTTTTGGGATGTGGGAGGAAACCGGAGTGCCCGGAGAAAACCCACACAGGCACGGGGAGAACATGCAAACTCCACACAGGCGGGGTCGGGGATTGAACCCGGGTCCTCAGAACTGTGAGGCTGACGCTCTAACCAGTCGGCCAGTTGATCTGATTTCTTGTTTGGTTTCCCCGATGTATCAATAACAGCAAAATAAAATATCTCCTGAAAAAATATTCAAGTAAGGCATGGCCCTATGGTAGTTGAAATTATCCATTGTTTTTTTAAGTCTTACGCTCTTTGATTGATTTTCATCTGTCAAATAATAAACTTGATTATGCATTGATTTCCCAGATGAATCACCTTTATCGATGTGATTTGATCATGTGCACCACTGTTAGGTTGGCAGTCTGAATTAAAGTTGAGCTAACTGTTGGGTTTAAAAATCAAAGGGACATTCTGGCTGTGATGAATGAATACAGGTTGAATTTGCCACAGGATATTCTTTTTTTTATTTATTGTTTAATACAATACAATACAAAAATGACACATAATGCTGTAACAAAAATGTCCTGTCACAAATGTCATCTTTCATTCCACATTTATCTCAATTTTGACTTATATACTGTATGTCCACTAGATTCTGTGGATTTCTGCCCATTCAAAGCATGCAGCAAAATTTCACACCTTTTTTGTTTCCTGCAAAAGGGTGCCTTGCTACTGAAATTAAAAGTTTCTATAATTGATAATTAATATATTTGTGTGTGTGTCTATGGATGTTTTTAAATAAAAAAATTAGTTATGCAAAACCACCAGTCTACAGGGTTGAAAATCCAGATGACAAGACGCCACTGCTTAATATTTCATACCTTTAACTGTGTGTAACTTTCATGGCCGCCTTAATGACTCTTTATCCATCCATCCATCCATTCATCCATTCTCAATACCGCTTATCCAGTTCAGGGTCACGAATCCTGGAGCCTATCCCAGCTGACTTCGGGCAAAAGGCTACACCCTGAACTGTTCGCCAGTTCGTCACAGGGCACTAATAAACACGGGCAACCATTTGCAATCACATTTACAATGTCACTGCGTGGTAACTGAAGCTAAGCTGCCTGCACCGAAGTCAGGCGAATGCACCACGACACCACCAGCGACTGACTCTTTGTTATAAACAATTTGAATAATAAATACATTGTTAAAATCGCCCCAATATAAGGTACTAGATGTGTATACGTCAGGCTGGAGTAGTTTTAAAATATTAACTGCTTAAAGTTGGGAAAAATGGAACATACAGTGGTACCTTGAGATACAAGCGCTGTATGGTGGCAGTTACATCAACTGACATCTACTGACTTCACAACAAGTGGCTGTTTGGCAGATAGTGAGCACTTCTTAAAAAAATAAAAAATAAAGAGAGAGCAGCTGCAAATTGCCTCTCCCAATTGAAGACTACTGTCAAAATACACAGAAATCAAACAGAATTACACGTGTTTTTAAAAGAACCACATGGCTTTGCCTTATGACAGTGCATTCATTAATGCTAACAAAAAATGCATAACATCATCGACAAGCTAACGATTAGCATTGCTGTTGCGTTGTTATAACCTTTTAAGTAATGGATACTTGCATACAAACGGTGGAGCAACACATGTAGACATTCAATATAGCAAAACTCACAGGCTTTGCGAAAAAACAAGTAATACTACTGCAACTTACTGAGCCAGTGGTAAAACTTATCTTCATTTGTGTCTATGGCTGTATTAAACTGCCCCCAGGTGGCCAAGACGCACACACCAGAAGGAGCGGTACAATATCCATTGAATTGAAGCAAAAAATGTGGCAAAAACTGTTTAATACTTTACATTCTATTTAATTATGTCATGACTATGTTTTTTTAAAAAAGTACATTATTATTGAGTTATATTTTCCTTATTAAAACAACTTTTAATTCTTTTTTTGGGAGGTTGCAACGGATGAATGTTTTGAGTTACGAGAGTGGTCACAGAACAACTTTAACTCGTATCTCAAAGCAGCACCAGATAAAAAAAATTCCCAGCCATTTCTGTGTTGTGTGCCGGATGAGACGGAAGTGAACAGAACAGGAAGGATGACGACCTTCTCGTCCTCGCTGCAACTTCGCCAATAGCTCATAATGCCGCTATTTATGGCGTGCCGTTAAATAAGGCAATTTCTCACCATCGATTTTGCAGCCGTTCTGTCCCCCCTTTGGCAATTTCTTCCCAAGACACGTAGGATTTGATAACTCAAGCCCCATTGATTTCGCCATAAGCAAAAAATAGTCTCCGCAGAAGCATAAACAAAAAATATCGAACATGTCTACGTGTTTTCTTTTCTTATTGATCAATATTTGAAAGGCATTTGGTTGGACTGGATTTTGTCATGGCGGCACGGTGGGCGACCGGTTAGCACATCTGCGTCACAGTTCTGAGATCCTGGGTTCAAATCTGGCCACGCCTGTGTGGAGTTTGCATGTTCTCCCCGTGCCTGTGTGGGTTTTCACCAGTTTGCTCCCACATTCCAAGAACATGCATGGTAGGTTCATTGAAGACTCTAAATTGCCCATAGGTGTGAATGCGAGTGTAAATGGGTGTTTGTCTATATGTGCCTTGCGATTGGTTGGCGACCAGTTCAAAGTGTACTCCGCCTCTCGCCCAGAGTCAGCTGGGATAGGCTCCAACACATCCACAACCCTAGTGAGGATGAGTGGTACGGAAAATGGATGGATGGATTTTGCCATTTTGTGAGAGTAATACATTTTTAACAGAGAAATGCAGGGAAAAGCCATCGCTTGATCGATTGATTTATTTTGTGTTGTGAGGCAAAATTGTGGCGAACTTCACATACATTAGAGTGAAGTGGAAAAAAATGGAGCAATTGCATGTGGGCAATGAGAGCCACAGTTGCCGATGCACTTTCAGCCGTTAAACAGTCAAACACACTAATCCAAAATGAGAACACTCGCAAAGAGTGACTCCGACTTCAGCTCCTGACATCACTAACAAAGGCCACTCACCTTAAAGGCACACATCCATAAAACAGTATGTAGAGTACACTTTATAAAACCAGTTTATTTTAATTTTTTTGTTATGCTATTTTTGTTATGTCTTATGTTTTTATACAGTATAATGCTATTTTAAGTCAAAGTACCACTGTATCTATTAAATGTCACATTAACGCTTTTCCCGCCATTTTAGTTTTTTCAGGAACAACAAAAAAGGATTCCTTGCTACTCGAATGATAAGTGTGTGTCGCTAATGATCAATATATGTTTTTTTTTTCAAGGAGGGAGGAAATAAATAGGTTTAGCATCAGAAATGTAGGAACCCAAATTCCAATGAAGTTGGGACATGTAAAATGTAAATAAAAACAGACTACAATGATTTGCAAATCTTTTGCAACCTTTCCAATATTCAATTGAATGCACTACAAAGACAAGAAACAGCATTTATTGTTCAAACTGATAAACTTTTTATTGTGTGCAAATATTCACACATTTTGAGTTTGATGCCTCCAAGAGGTTCCAAAAATGCTGGAACAGGGACACCTTTCCTTTTAACAACACAATAAGCATTTGGGAACTGAAAACACTAATTATCGAAGCTTTGTAGGTGGAATTCTTTCCCATTCTTGCTTGACGTACAAACTTAAGTTGCTCAACAAACAGTCCAGGATCTCCGTTGTCGTATTTTGCGCTTCATAATGTGTCAGACATTTTCAGTGGGAGACTGGACTGCTCGCAGACCATTCTAGTACTCACACTCTTTTACTACCAAACCACTATGTTGTAACATATGCAGAATGTGGCTTGGCATTGTCTTGCTGAAATAAGCAGGGATGTCCCTGAAAAAGATGTTGCTTGGATGGCACCATATGTTGCTCCAAAACCTGCATGTACCTTTCAGCTTTTTAATGGTGCCTTTACAGATTTGCGAGTTACCCATGGCATGGGCACTAACACATCCCCATACAATCACAGATGCTAGCTTTTGAACTTTGCGCTGATAACAATCCGGATGGTCCTTTTCTTTTTTGGCCCGGAGAACACAATGTCCATGATTTCCACAAACAATTTGAAATGTGGACTCGTTAGACCACAGCACACTTTTCTACTTTGCGCCAGTCCATCTCAGATGCAGTCGGGATGTTGCGATATGGCTTTCCATTTGCATGGGAGTGTTTTAACTTGCATTTGCAGATGTAGTGAAGAACTGTGTTGACTGACAATGATTTCCTGAATTGTTCCTGAACCGCGGCACGGTGGCCGACTGGTTAGAGCGTCAGCCTCACAGTTCTGAGGTGCGGGGTTCAATCCCCGTCCCCGCCTGTGTGGAGTTTGCATGTTCTCCCCGTGCCTGCGTGGGTTTTCTCCGGGCACTCCGGTTTCCTCCCACATCCCAAAAAACATGCATGAATTGGAGACTCTAAATTGCCCGTAGGCATGACTGTGAGTGCGAATGGTTGTTTGTTCCTATGTGCCCTGCGATTGGCTGGCAACCAGTTCAGGGTGTACCCCGCCTCCTGCCCGATGACAGCTGGGATAGGCTCCAGCACCCCCGCGACCCTAGTGAGGAGAAGCGGCTCAGAAAATGGATGGATGGATGGATGTTCCTGAACCCACGTGACAATATTCCTTTGATGATGAAATCGGAAAATTTCTTGCAATTGTACATTGAGAAATGTTGTTCTTAAACTGTTGGACTATTTGATCACGCAGTTGTTCACAAAGTGTTGAACCTCGCCCCATCCTTGCTCGTGAACAAATGAGCCATTTCAGGGATGTCCTTTTATACCCAATCAATGTAGTATATTCAACTGAACATTGATTGAAAAGGATTTGCAAGTCATTGTATTGATTTTAATTTACATTTTACAAAATGTCCCAACTTCAATGGAATTGGGATTTGTACATAGGGGGAACCGAGAAAAAAAAAGAAAAGAAAAATCAACCACACAAGACACTGTTCGCGGTACATCCATCCATCCATTTTTGAAGAAGAAGAATCACCTTTTATTGTCATGAACATGCATGCATGCGCACGAAATTTGTTCTCTGCATTTTACCCCTCACAGTGAACATACACGTTAGTGGAACCGCTTATCCTCGCTCGGGTCGCGGGCATGCTGTAGCCTATCCCAGCGATCTTTGGACGAGAGGCGGAGTACACCCTGAACTGGTCGCCAGCTAATCACGGTGCACATACAAACCCTTCACACTCACATTCACACCCATGGGCAATTTAGAGTCTTCAATATACCTACCCATGCATGGTTTTGGGATGTGGGAGGAAATTGGAGTACCCGGAGAAAACCCACGCAGGCACGGGGAGAACATGCAAACTCCACACAGGCGAGGCCAGATTAGAACCCAGGTCCTCAGAACTGTGAGGCAGATGTGCTAACCAGTCTTTCACCATGTCGCCGGTTCACAGTACAATGCTTCTTTTATTTATTTTTTTTTTTTTTCTGGAGTGAACAGGGAGAGATGGAGCCTGAAAAATTATTGTGCGATGCGATTAAGATCTTGCTTCTTGAGCCGTGGAGGAAAAAAGTGACAGAGACTAATGGGTTTGAGTGGCTGCTGTGATTAAGAGGCTGTGCTAAACCTGAGATAATAGGCCTGATATCCGTTGGGAGCCGCTTGAAGCTGGCTGATGGCAATCAGTAGATGACGGTGGAGAAAACCAGCCATCACCTCTGCGACGCGCTCAGGGTACGACTGATGAAAGACACTCGTCTCTGCCATTTCTCCCCCCAATTTTAAAGTCAATAGGGTTTTCAAACTTTGACTCAAGAAGAACACATACAGATTTAGATTTCAACAATGGACGAAATGATTGTGTAAAATATTCCTATTGACAGTTCGCAATTCACAGTCACTTTGTAATGTTTTTTTTTTCCTCTCTATTTTATAAGCTGTCACAAAATGCCCGTCAAAGCACCTGTATTGGTGTCAAGGAAGTACGCTGAAGTGTTAGCTCGCACTTGCCTTCGAATGATCATTATGGATAGTCGGAGGCTACTCGCCAACAAAATCAACAAACTAAAGGCTTTTAGAAAATTGCAGTTTGTTTACATTCAGCCGTTAGTTCCTGCGCCCAAACTAAGTAACATCATGCGCTGTGATTGCGAGTTTCAACATCACAGGGTCATGTTGCTCTCTCTCATTTACTAATAACTTAACACAAAATGTAGAATGTGCAACGAGACGAAATAAAAATCGGAACCTCCTCAATGCCAATGTGAAGGAAGCATACGGCTCTTTTTCTCTCCCTCCTCTGGGGAATCTGACCTCCACTTGATACACCTTGAGACCACCAACAGGCTACTGGTGGAGTAGCAATTGGCCAACATGTCCTTATGACAATTTGATCCAAACACACAGTGGAGGCGCTGCAGGAGTGTTTCCATGTGAAATATTTTAATTAAAAACTAGTATTTGATTTCTTCTTATTATTATTATTGTTATTATTAATTATATTATATTTACTGCTGTAATATGTGAATTTGCAAATTGTGCCCGCTCCGTGCTAAGACAGAAACGGCGAGTCTGGCATCACCTGTTTGATGAAGCCGAAGCACTGCTTATAAGAGCGAAACTAAAACTACTGTATCGATATTTGCACACCAGTATCGATCCGATACCGATCCTGACTTGGTATCGATATTATTGATATTTGGATCAATCCGCCCACCGCTGTTAGTTGAAGTTACACAGTTTTCAGCACATGTGCACGTGCATGCAAATGAGAAAGCCATGTACCTTTTAAGGTTAATGTTGTAAGATTAGTTTAAAACTATATGAAACTGTTTTGAAATCATAGTTTGTGGTATATTCACGGTTTAAAGTATAAATATACGCAAAGTCTAATCTTTATTGGGAGGGGTGTCAATTCTTCACGTTTCTTCACTATTTGCAGTTGGGCTTGGTCCCTTTGTCATTCAAACAGTCAAGTGCGTTTGACGGGCATATACCCATTTTTTCATTGGTTGCTGGGGCATTTATGATTTTTCTCCATGAATTCTGACGAGCAACAGGTGGCCAACCCAATTTGTTGTTGGGGCGTTTTTATGCTGTTGCCCCATTCTGAAATATATGTAAAATAAATTTTGTCATTGTTTAATAAAATGTTTTTGCTGTTGTTAGATTACCTTTTTTTTTTTTTTTTTTTTTTTTACAGTGGTCTAAATTATAGGGACACAAATAAAGATAATAATACATATAATAAATATACAGTCATGGAAAAAAATATTAGACCACCCTTGTTTCTTCAATTTCTTGTTCATTTTATTGCCTGGTACCACTTAAGGTATGTTATCTGTTGAATACAATGAACCCGACAAAAATGGAGCTGAATCCATAATAATAATAATAATGTTCTATTTGATATGTTTAAATTTAATTTTATTCCTAGTGATTTTGGTTTGGAACAAGAAAACCATGTTAAAATTGCTAGATATCAGGTCTGAAATTAAACTCTTATGAGCTAATTTTGTTGTCAGTATTTGTCCAAACAAATGTACCTTTCCTTCTATCAGGCATAAAAATGAACAAGAAACTTAAGAAACAAGGGTGGTCAGATACATTTTTCAATGACTGAATATATTGTGGCGGATGTTCTCAATTTCATGGCATCATTCATGGTTAAGTGCAGTTCATTCTTTAAGATAAAACCTGTCCAACGTTCAATGGTTGTCCCTGCTTTTATTGCTCTCTATTACTGACGTGTTTGACGTCCTTGAAGGTCAATGTTTTTTTCATAAATAATTAACATTTTTTGCAGCAACAAAGGACAGGTAGCCATCTATCTGTGCATACATCCTTCCACTCGTTTACCCACCTATAAAAATGTCTATAAAAGTTGTTGTTTTGACATAGTGGTGCAGTCTGTTGGTGGAAAAGTGGGCGAGAGAAACACCATGAAGTTTCTTCGAGTAAACACAAGCGTTGGTGCATTAAATATTGACGGCGGTCTCGGGCATCCTCCGGCCTGGCCTCACTGTACTCTCCGTTGCGCCTTTTAATTTTAATCAAATGTTCTGCGGCCTAATGAGAACACTGGTTCTTACACGCTTGTTGACCTGCCAGATGAGGATGTAGCAAATGTGATCAGAGCCTCATTAGCCGCGGGGAGGGACCGCCTGCCTCCGACGCAGTAGCGGCCAACCCCCCAACGGCGCAGCTCCCGCCAAGCCAGCACTCGCTGTGCCCTCTTTGATGAGCCAGGATGTGAAATTAAGAAGGCTACAAAAGCCGCAAGTGGGCCTCCGGAGGGGCATCTGCGGAAACGCAACGCTCGTCAATTCATTCCGCGCCATTCTTACTGCTTCAACTGGTCCGACGGGAATGTGTTTACTGCGGAATAACACGTCGGTGTTTTGCAGCAAGCTTATGTGGTGGGGTCTCCCCTGGGGAAGATGCCTCCAGCTTTCCACATGTTGTTTCCTCTCTGTCAGTCACAGATTGAAGCAACCTGACAGCTACGGGTTGGCTCTACCAAGACTGATCGGAACGAGGTTGCACGCCTTCGATAAGTGTCTGTCTCATCAGCCCCGTCTTAGCATCGACTCAAGTTATGTTTACGACAGCGAACCTTGGAATTTGAACATAATTCCAGAACATTTTTTAGACATCACATTTACAGGAAAAGAAGGGATTGCAAAAAGCAGCTTTTTTTTAATGGTAAATCCTCAAATTGATCATTAAACTTTGGCGTCATGCTGCGCCCACAATAGATGACGCAGGTAAAAAAGCATAATTTTCGCATCCCCCATTTGTCTAGGATACATGCCTCTGACTGGGGTTGAATTCCCTACTAGGGGCGTTAGATTTTGACCAAAATAGCTCCTTCAAATTAACGTGGCTACTTCTTGTTCAACTTCTGGCAAGGGTTCTTGAGACTTTTATATGCATCCTGTTTTGACAGACACATCCGTCCAATTTTGTGTGAATAGATGAAACTGATGAAACTTTACGAGAATCTTTGAAGAGATAGTGAAACTTTGATGCTATGCTCTGAGAAAATGAAATGGCATAGGTAAAAAATGTAATTTCGTGTCACCCATCTGTCTTGGATACCCACTTCTGATCAGTGTCAAATTCCCTTCGTAGGAGTTCACCAAAGTATGAGCCCTGGATTTCATCCAAAATGGAAGCTTTCATCCAAAATTACCTACTTCATGTTGAATTTCAGGGACGGGTCTTTGAGACTTTTTTTCTTTTGTCACGTTATGATAGACAGATTCAACCCAGTTCATTTTGATTGGGGAAACGGGTTTTGGGCGCTATTTTTTTTTTAAACTTTCCAAGGGCGCTCAAACACCAGTTTGAATCCTTTAAATGATTATTTGAGGCCACACACTGCCTACATTTGACGATGCAGGTAAAAAAACTTTTCAATTGAGATTCGCCCATCAATCTGTGGTACCAGCTTCTCATTGGGGCTCATTTGGACGAGTTTCCTAGTCAGTGTTCATCAAAGTATGAGCTGTGGAAATCATTAAAAAAAGAACCTTCAAACTTAAAATGACTAACTCCCTGTTCAGTTTTGGCCATGGGTCCTTGACACTTTTTTGGGCATCGTGTAATGATAGCTATCCATCCATCCATTTTCTTTACCGCTTATCCTCACTGGGGTCGCGGGCGTGCTGGAGCCTATCCCAGCTATCTTCGGGCGAGAAGCGGGGTACACCCTGAACTGGTTGTCAGCCAATCGCAGGGTACATATAAACAACCAACCATTCGCACTCACATTCACACCTACGGGCAGTTTAGAGTCTTCATGTAATGATAGATATGTCCCCCCAATTTCAGTGGATCAGTGAAACACAAACATTTTATAATGTATGTATCCTACATGAGGTTGAAAAATGTTCCCGCTATTGGACTATTATCTTATCATTAGACTTTTCTATAATGTAATAAAAATAATGTCCAAATAAACAATCCAATAAGGTTTGTGTTTTTGAATACAGTTCAATATTAAATATTTCATAATTCATAATCACATTATATATGCATTGATGCAAAATTCCATTTCAGCCTTTAAGGATGAGTGCCACTGCGAATGACCTATTATTCACCGACGTGTCACACGCGTGTGTTAATCCAACTTCCATTCCCGCTCATTTAAAAGATTTAGATTGAAGGTTTGTATGTGTCGGCTGTTCAATAATGTCCTGATTAGACTCAATATGGCCACAGTCACCGCCGTTATTGGTGTCATACGTTACATTATACTGGCGGCGGATTGTCGGCATGGCAAATGTTTGAACAGGGGTGACCTCAATCTGGAACGAACACTTTACTCATCTTGGGACACGCATCTCTAGGATAATCCTCATCTTAAAACATCCAGCCATTTTCAACACCGCTTATCCTGGTTAGGGTCGCGGGGCGCCGGAGCCTATCCCAGCTGAATTCGGGCGAAAGGCGGACTACACCCTGAACTGGTCGCCAGTCAGTCACAGGGCACACATAGACACGGACAACCATTCGCACTCGCATTCACACTGTCACTGAGCGGGAACCGAACCCAGGCTGCCTGCACCAAAGTCAGGTAAGTGTACCACTACACCATCAGTGACCATCTTAGAACAGTGTTTCCCAAACTTCATTGTGCCAAGGCACAGCTTTCACATTGGGAAAGTCTCAATGCACACCACCCAAGAAAAATGGCTAAAAAAATGGATGAACAGCTTAATTATGTACAGTCGAAAGCAGAGGTGTGGACTAGACTTTGACTGACTTTAAACTCAACTTGACAATATGTTAAAAGACTTGCAACTCAACTTAACTCATTCACTGCCAGCCGTTTCCTGAGCAGGGAACCCATAGACTGCCAGGCATTTTTGAGCAATTTCATCTATCCATCCATCCATTTTCTGAGCCGCTTCTCCTCACTAGGGTCGTGGGCGTGCTGGAGCCTATCCCAGCTGTCATTGGGCAGGAGGCCGGGTACACCCTGAACTGGTTGCCAGCCAATCGCAGGGCACATAGGAACAAACAACCATTCACACCTACGGGCAATTTAGAGTTGTCAATTAACATGTTTTTGGGATGTGGGACAAAACCGGAGTGCCCGGAGAAAACCCACACAGGTACAGGGAGAGCATGCAAACTCCACACAGGCGGGGCCGGGGATTGAACCCAGGTCCTCAGAACTGTGAGCCTGACGCTCTAACCAGTCGCCCACCGTGCCGCCTGAGCAATTTCACTCATTTTTCAAGCCCCACAGAATATTGTGTACTATGTAAACGCCAAAACCACCAAAAGAAAGATCAGTCTCTCTTCTTTCATCAGAAAAAAAGCTTATACCAAGCTCTCTAGCTTATACCATTCCTTAGTAATCAGCAGTCAAATATAGACTACTTTAAGCCAAATCTGTTTGTGGAGGAAAAAAACTGAGAAAACAGCCTTTTTGTGAAAGCAGACTGATCAAGCAGAACAGTGAAAATCTCAAACATCTGAACATAAAACAACACTGAGAAAGTACTTTTGACAGAAAAACAATTTATTTACAAGTATAACTATATACAGAATTTACACGGGGCTCCCACACTTGCACTCTTTTCCTCCAAATTCTCCTCCTCTACGTTTGCTCAGTAGTCCAGGTTTTTATTAGCTTTTTACGTTTTATCCACATCTGGATTTTATTCTTTGGTGGTGGTGAATGGGATGTTGTGTGGTTGTCATTGTTCTTGAAACCAGTCCCTACTTCTGCTCGAAGCACAACCTGTGCAGCTTAGAAACATAACTATTATTAAAAAATACATTGTTGAAATTGATGTGGTGGAGAAAAAAAGCTTTCAATTACCGTTTTTTTGTCTGCACTGTGTACTGGAATGGTGGTCGAACGTCTGCTGGATGCATAACCTGTAAGTTTTTAAAAATACGTACCCTTACTAGAGAATATTTTTTATTGATGATGTCTTTTGCAAGGGTTAAAAAAAAACATTACTTTTCTTCGTCGCAATCCTAAAAGACATTCGACTCGCGGGTGTTGAATTACTGCAAAATGGACGAGCTGGAAATGGAAAATTTAAATCAGTACTGGCAACAGATGTTACATTGTAATGTGAACTAGTGGGACTAAGTTATGTTTGTATGTAACAAGGATTGAAGGAGCGTGTTTGCTCGCTAAATGGACTTAACGTGAGCTGTAAACGAGTTACATTCGTCTACGTTATCATCCGGAGGAAGCGCCGAATTAAGCTTGGCTGCAGTCTCCTCCCTAATGGCAGCAGACTGAAGAGGCTGTGTGATGGATGGGTGGCATCCCCCACTATTGTGGACGGCTTTGCGGGTGAGGCGGGTGCTGTAAATTTCCTGCAGGGTGGGAAGAGCGGTTCCAATGATCTTCTCATCTGCCCTCACTGTGCAATGGAGAGTCTTGCGGCAGGATGCGGTGCAGGCTCCGTACCAGACAGTGACCACGCAGTTGGTCAAGATGCTCTCTATGGTCCGTTTGTAGAACGAGCACATGATGGGGGTCGGGGCTCTGGCTCTTCTCAGCTTGCGCAGGATTTAGAGATGTTGGTGAGCTTTCTAAGCCAGTGATGAGTTGTTGCTGGTCCAGGAAAGGTCCTCGGTGATGTGCACTCCCAGGAACTTGGTGCCGGGCATTCTCTCCACAGCAGTACCGTTGATGTTCAGGGGAGCATGCTGGGAGTGTGCTCTCCTGAAGTCCACAACAATCACCTTGGTTTTTTTTTTTCCACATTTAGGGAGAGATTGTTGTCCATGCACCCCCCGGCCAGGCGGCTCTCCTCACTCCTGTAGTCTGTCTCGTCACCGTTGCTGATGAGACCCACCACAGTTGTGTCGTCTGCAAACTTGATGAAGAGGTTGGAGCCGTATGTCGGTGTGCAGTCGTAGCTCAGAGGAGGGGGCTCAACACACAACCTTGAGGGGCCCCCATGTTCAGACCGCCGCCGTCAGTCATGACTTCTGATTAGCATCAACTTAGTGGTGGTGACATCATCCATGCACTTGCTGATGTAGCTCCTAAAGGTCTGTGATGGAGTTGTGGCAGCCTGTTTGAACATGGTCCAGTCTGTGGTGGCGAAACAGTCTTGAAGTGCCTCAAGGGACCCTTCTGGCCACACTTGTGCCTATTTAGTAGCTGGTTGGGCGACTTTAACCAGTGGTCTGTAAGCTGGCATTAGCATAACAGTGAAATGGTCTGAGGCGCCGAGGTGGGGGAGGGGAAGGGCCTTGTAGTCCCCTCTCAGCGGGGTAAAGACATTGTCCAGAGTGTTATTTCCCCGTGTTGGAAAGTCAATGTTTGAGTAGAGTTTTGGAAACACAGCCTTGGGGTCAGCATTGTTGAAGTCCCCAGCTAGGATGAGGAAAGCATCTGGGTGGGCCGTCAGCTGTTCACTGATATGATGGTATAGCTAATTTAGCCCCTCACTCCTGTTATTGCTGGAGTTTGGAGGAATATAGACTGCCACAAGCAGTATGGCAGTGAATTCCCTCGGTAAATAAAACGGCCGGCACTTTAGAGCCATAAACTCTAGTTCTGTAGCTCCTCAGTGAGAGTAGTCTTTAACGCCGTAAATGTTCTGCCAATGTCGAGCAGAAGCTTACTGTATCTGTGTCTTGGAACATGTAGACATGACGAAGACGGACTAAAACACTCTGATGTATAAGACGAAAAACACAACAAACATGTTTGTTACTTTAACCAACTCAAAAAACAAACAAACTGAAAACTATTAGACACTGGACAAAAATATAAACGCAACACTTTTGTTTTTGCTCCCATTTTTCGTGAGCTGGACTCCAAGATCTAAAACCTTTTCTACATACACAAAAGGCCATTTCCCTCAAATATTGTTCACAAATCTGTCTGTTGATTGTGGCCTGCAAATGGTGATCACACCAGATACTGACTGGTTTTCAGACGCCCAAAACCTCCACAATAAAGCAAAACTGCACATTTCAGAGCGGCCTTTTATTGTGGCCAGCCTATGGCACACCTTTGCGATAATCATGCTGTCTAATCAGCATCTTGATTTGCCACACCTGTGAGGTGAGATGGATTAGATTCAGGAGGAGCAGTGTGGTTTTCGTCCTGGCCATGGAACAATGGACCAGCTCTTCACCCTCGGCAGGGTCCTCGAGGGTGCATGGGAGTTCGCCCAACCAGTCTACATGTGTTTTGTGGATTTGGAGAAGGCGTTCGACCGTGTCCCTCGGGGAGTCCTGTGGGGGGTGCTTCGGGAGTATGGGGTACCGAACCCCCTGATACGGGCTGTTCGGTCCCTGTACGACCGGTGTCAGAGTTTGGTCTGCATTGCCGGCAGTAAGTCGGACTCTGGATCCCCTCGGAAGAGCTGGAGGAAGTGGCTGGGGAGAGGGAAGTCTGGGCTTCCCTGCTAAAGCTACTGCCCCCGCGACCCGACCTCAGATAAGCGGAAGAAAATGGACGGATAAAATTGTACCTTGATAACAAGATGACAAACGTGTTCCTCTTTTTTTTTTTAATTAATGTCTTATGTTTTTGATACAAACAAGAAACGCCAAGTTTAAACTGAAATCTACTTATATTTGTGTTTGAAATTGCCTCACTAGAAGTGTTTGTAGAGTTTTCTGCTATATGCACAATGTGAATTTAAGAAAAATACTGTTGAATATCTAAAGGAGGAAACCAATTGGTCGTTCATTATTAAGTGAAATGTCTTGTTTTCTCATGTGTACTCAATTTATCTTTAACCAAGCAAAAATATATTTTATCCTAATAGTTGATTATTCTGACAGAATTGTCAGTAGAATACTCCATTACTAATTGCAACAGTACTGGATGCAAATTTGTGAAAGGTCTCTTTAATGTCACTTCAGAAGTAAAGTGAGAAAAAGTAAGTCATAGCATAGCATTTTCATAGAATAACTGAAAACTTACTATCAAGGGGCAATAAACAAGGTCCCCCCCTGGACGATTGGCTTTGTAGATGTAAAGATTTTGATCAGCCCTCTAGTTTTCTTATAAAGGTTCAATGCACGTAATCAAATTAGTTTGCATCAATAAATATGGATTTTAAAATATATTAAATACATAAACGCAGTATATAACCTCATCTTCATCTTCCTTTCTACTAGGGTCGCGGACGTGCTGGACTTGAGACTTGTGACTTGCAAAGCAATGACTTGGTCCCCTGAGATAATGTGGTTGCACAATTGTGCAAACCCTCTTATAAATTCAGAATTAATCAATTACTTTCAAACTCATTTGCCACCCTTTGCAGTGCCTCAGATTAACCACAAATAAAGTACAGCCATTCTTTTCCTTTCTCTTGTATGTTTTGTTGGGTTTTTATTATACAATACAGTGCTATTTGTCTATATTATCATCTTTATTGGGGAGACTAGAACAGGTTAACAACATTTCAATTCATTTCAAAGAGGAAAACTGATTTGATTAGAAAGTAATTTGATTTTAGTCCTAAATCAACTGGACATGGGTGTCATTTAATTATCTGTTTGCGGAATGCCGTGAGGCTGTGGGAATCTCACTTGGCTTGGCAAATCCGATCTCTAGGTAAAGAGGCTATTGTTGTCTTCAGGGGAGTAAACTCACTAAATCTAAATTAACTCAGTTCAGAAACTTGAAATAATTGCTTCTAGCAAACAGCACTGGAAAAAAAGCAAGCCTTTTGTCTATTACTCAAAGGAAAAGTAGCTTTTAGTTGTACAAGTACTCCATATTCCCGATAAGAGTTCTCGGGGCCTCCCATTACCGTATGCTCGACAGTGGTAGCTATTTATCTTGTGATGGCGTCTTAATTGAACAGAGCGCTCTGTAGTGTTCTTAACTACTCCACTCAGACGACTTGAACAATGCTTTTTGGGCGTAAATATGAGCAGACACTGACGCTTTGTCAAAAGAGACATCTGCAGAGGGGGACAGTGTGCTATCGTTTGCAGTAGTCACAAAAAAATAGAAATAAATACGTACAAGCGGCAGCCGGTGCTTAATGGACGTCGTCACTGTATCAGTCACTGCTGAGCCCCCCCCGGCTGGGAAAGATTGAAGACACCATATGTTCTCTTCCCCTTGGATGTGTCACATGCTTTTTTTTTTTTTTGGCACTACTCATTTTCTGTCACCTTTAAATATGGTGTTATGTCACTGCTACCAGCCAAGTTGTGTATATAATGTATATCGTTTTTGTATGTTTTAAGTTCTAAGAGGCATATCTATAAAAGTTACGTTGACTATAAATAGTTTTTTTTCCTGCCCCCAGGAGGCCAAGGTGCACACACAAGAAGGAGCAGCACAATGTCCATTGAATTAATGCAAAAAATGTGGCAAAAACTATTAAATTCTTTATATTCTATGTATTTACTTAACTACACTTTTATGGAGTCCAATATTATAAAGTGCTATTTTGTCTTGTTTTTTGTCGTTGTTGGTTTTGGGAAGTGGCCGACTAGTTAGCACATCTGCCTCACAGTTCTGAGGACTGGGGTTCAAATCCCGGCCCCGCCTGTGTGGTGTGTGCACGTTTTCCCCGTGCCTGCTTGGGTTTTCTCCGGGTACTCCGGTTTCCTCCCACATTCCCAAAACATGCATTGTAGGTTGACTCTAAATTGCCCATAGGTGTGAATGTGAGTGCGAATGGTTTTTTGTTTATGTGCCCTCCGATTGGCTGGCGACCGGTCCAGGCTGTACCCCGCCTCTCGCCCGAAGATAGGTGGGATAGGCTTTGTATTCAATCAAAAATAATAATAATAAAAAAAAGAAGTCCATTTATAATACATTTTAAAACTAAAGTCACTTCTTAACAAGTCTAACAAACTGATTTTTGAATTTACCTATTGTGGCAGAACATTAATTTCCACCTTAATTTTAACAGAAAACGTAAAGCTGTACAAGAAGAAAAATATTTATCATAGTTTAAGGTTAATTTTAGTACATATGTAATGTCTGCTTTACAACTGTTTTAATCATATGCAGTACATTTGTGAATCGCTGCTAAACCTGCAATGGTTGTCCCTTGTCCTGCCTCAGCGGCTCCCCCCGACCCCCTCGACCATTTTTCGCACTGGTAATTCCCTCCGCAGCGAGCTTGGTCAGGGATAAAGACTTCTATTAAGCGCAATGTTGTACAAGGAGAGAATTGCGCAGCCATAAAGCACCGTCTTGTCAGTCTGCCAGGTGAGCTGGACCATGAAGAGCACAGAGCCTAAATTCCTCCCAACAGATTTGCACCAAAAGTTTCGCCGCTTGTGGAGGAAGCGAACAATTTCTTTGGGGAGGAGAACTTCATTTTCAGCACCACTTCCTCAGTCACTATGTTGAAACTGCTGTCAAATGAGTTTGTAATAGCTTCTTAGTATTAGGACAAATGGAAAATCTCATTTTAGGGGAGTAATGAGCAGACTTTCACCCTTTTGTGCGTGGTTTTATAATTTTTACTGTTACTAAAAAAAAAAATGGTAGTGAATGGGGAAAGAATCATAGAAAATGGGGAAACAATTTGTGTACTTGTAATTGTGTATGTGTTAATTTTTCTTATCCTATTTTTACAGTGTTTATACTTGAAATGTTACGTCAACCTGCCAAGGGACTACAAATGGCAGAACCAGGGGCGTGCACTGATAGAGATTCTGGAGGTCATGTACTTGATGCCCAAAAAGCTGCTACCGAAATAGTTTTTGTTAATGGAGGAATGGGGGAGGTAATGCAGGACAACGTTTCCCGCCAGCTAAAATTACTTGTTGACAGGAAAATTGTCCTTGCCAAAAGGGCCGGTGCTGGATAAAAAGGGCACTTTTTTTGCCAAAGGCAAAAGGGCTGGTGCTTGGGCACCACTTCGGGTCCATCTGTGCTTGCCCCCGGGGAGAACAATCGTAGTAAATGGCAGAGGTGGGAAGTAACGATTTTTCAGGTATCTGTACTTTTCTGCTGAATTTTTACTTTTACTCCTTATTTTATAGACACAAATATTTGTGCTTTCTACTCCTTACATTTTAAAAAGGTAAGAATGGAGAATGCCGAAAACTCGGAAACCGGAAGTAAGTGAATCGAGTGCATTGATCATAGACATCATAGATATGACACTCTTTGAGCCGCGTGCCTACGGAGACGCTAAGCTACTGGGTGCAAACTGTTCGCTCATTCCATGTAGCAGAGCTAGTGATGGCAATGTGTCGGTGCATTCCTTGTTTGTGGCTGGCACAGTCGGAAACCAAAATAATTGAAGTAAATAGCCAAAATGCTAGTAATTAGTAGGTGAAAGTGATAGCAGCTTGGTAAAATGGCAGTATATGGAGAAATTGAAATAAATTCCACTAAAACATTTTTTTTTTGTAAATTGGGAACAATTGCAAAAAACATGGGACATAATTGTATAAAATAGGGGAACATTACAGCAAGTGGGGAAAGGGGTAGTAAAGTAAATGGGGCAAATTGTAGTACATGGGAGAAAATGGAAGTAAATGAGGGAAAATCGTTGTACATTGGGAAACAACAAAAAAAAATGATAAAATTGTAGAGAATGGGGGAAATTGTAGTCAATGTGAAAATGGTAATAAAATGGAAAAATGTAGTAAATAGGGAAAAAATTGTAGAAAATGGAGAAAAGTGCAATAAATGAAGAACAATAGTGGGAGATGGGAGAAATAGTAGTGAAAATGAAAAAGGTTAATAATTGGGTAATTTATTAAATTTATGGGGATGAGTCGTGTTTAAAACTAATTTAAATTTAAATTTCTATTACATTTGTAATGAGCTTACACATTAGCTTTGCAACATGACAGACAAACGGG